>NW_020527655.1:22500-27500 GCF_003368295.1 Carassius auratus | reverse complement strand
ACGGCGAGGGTATGTGGGCCGGGGAACCCTCCAGACAGCCCCCTGGATCCGAAATGGTTTTCGCCAGAGCCTAAGTCCACAAAATGACGCGTTCGTCCAAATCGCGACGGCACGTAAAAACGCCATCCCCTATCGGGCGGACCTCCAGGGTCGCGGGTGAATCCAGAAGGTGCCCGGGGAAGAGGCACCTTTCCCGGCCTGCCCCGGAGCCTCGGGGAGGGTGGATGTTTGGCCAAGGCCCGCGTTTCCGACTTAGTCGTCAGAGCTCACGGGCGACCACTGGTCACCCCGCGAACGGTTCTCCCCAGTAAGGGCGGTCGTCTTTCGACTGCCCCCGGCCACGGCGATGGTGCTTGGGCCGGGCAGCGGTCCACAAAGCCCCCTTAGGTATCAGTTTGCGTTCCCGGTCGGGGGGCCCTCAGACGAATCGCGTCACCCCGGCCACGGCGAGGGTATGTGGGCCGGGGAACCCTCCAGACAGCCCCCTGGATCCGAAATGGTTTTCGCCAGAGCCTAAGTCCACAAAATGACGCGTTCGTCCAAATCGCGACGGCACGTAAAAACGCCATCCCCTATCGGGCGGACCTCCAGGGTCGCGGGTGAATCCAGAACGTGCCCGGGGAAGAGGCACCTTTCCCGGCCTGCCCCGGAGCCTCGGGGAGGGTGGATGTCTGGCCAAGGCCCGCGTTTTCGACTTAGTCATTTTTCCAACCCCGAATTCCTCCAGGGCCTCCGACCTGCCGAGCGAGGCCGACGAGGGCTAGGGCCGGTCGGATAGGTCTCTCACCAAAGAGGCCCTGGAGCCTACGACCCGCCACTGGTCACCCAGCAAACCGAGAACCGGAGTAGGGGGTGCTATCTCACTCTCATGCCCAAGAGAGGGAGGCCACGCTGGGCCTGGGTCGCTGGAAATAGACCTTGGAGCTCAACGTTCAAATTTACAGAGAACCAGACTAGGGGGAGCCGTCTCACTCTCATGCCCGAGAGGGTGAGGCCTCGTTGGGCCTGGGTCGCTCGAAAATGCCCCTGGAGCTCAACCTTCAAATTTACAGAGAACCAGACTAGGGGGAGCCATCTCACCCTCATGCCCGAGAGGGTGAGGCCTCGTTGGGCCTGGGTCGCTCGAAAATGCCCCTGGAGCTCAACCTTCAAATTTACAGAGAACCAGACTAGGGGGAGCCGTCTCACTCTCATGCCCGAGAGGGTGAGGCCTCGTTGGGCCTGGGTCTCTCGAAAATGCCCCTGGAGCTCTACCTTCAAATTTACAGAGAACCAGACTAGGGGGAGCCGTCTCACTCTCATGCCCGAGACGGTGAGGCCTCGTTGGGCCTGGGTCGCTCGAAAAAGCCCCTGGAGCTCAGCCTTCACGGTTAATGAGAACCGGAGTAGGGGGCGCCATCTCACTCTCATGCCCAAGACGGTGAGGCCTCGTTGGGCCTGGGTCGCTCGAAAAAGCCCCTGGAGCTCAGCCTCCACGGTTAATGAGAACCGGAGTAGGGGGCGCCATCTCACCCCCATGCCCGAGAGGGTGAGGCCTCGTTGGGCCTGGGTCGCTCGAAAAAGCCCCTGGAGCTCAGCCTCCACGGTTAATGAGAACCGGAGTAGGGGGCGCCATCTCACTCTCATGCCCAGGACGGTGAGGCCACGCTGGGCCTCGGTCGACCGAAAAAAGCCCCTGGAGCTCAACCTTCAAATTTACAGAGAACCAGACTAGGGGGAGCCGTCTCACTCTCATGCCCAAGACGGTGAGGCCTCGCTGGGCCTGGGTCGCTCGAAAAAGCCCCTGGAGCTCAGGCTCCACGGTTAATGAGAACCGGAGTAGGGGGCGCCATCTCACCCCCATGCCCGAGAGGGTGAGGCCTCGTTGGGCCTGGGTCGCTCGAAAAAGCCCCTGGAGCTCAGCCTCCACGGTTAATGAGAACCGGAGTAGGGGGCGCCATCTCACCCCCATGCCCGAGAGGGTGAGGCCTCGTTGGGCCTGGGTCGCTCGAAAAAGCCCCTGGAGCTCAGCCTCCACGGTTAATGAGAACCGGAGTAGGGGGCGCCATCTCACCCCCATGCCCGAGAGGGTGAGGCCTCGTTGGGCCTGGGTCGCTCGAAAATGCCCCTGGAGCTCAGCCTCCACGGTTAATGCGAACCGGAGTAGGGGGCGCCATCTCACTCTCATGCCCAGGACGGTGAGGCCACGCTGGGCCTCAGTCGACCGAAAAAGCCCCTGGAGCTCAACCTTCAAATTTACAGAGAACCAGACTAGGGGCAGCCATCTCACTCTCATGCCCAAGACGGTGAGGCCTCGTTGGGCCTGGGCCGCTCGAAAAAGCCCCTGGAGCTCAACCTTCAAATTTACAGAGAACCAGACTAGGGGGAGCCATCTCACTCTCATGCCCGAGACGGTGAGGCCTCGCTGGGCCTGGGTCGCTCGAAAAAGCCCCTAGAGCTCAGCCTCCACGGTTAATGAGAACCGGAGTAGGGGGCGCCATCTCACCCCCATGCCCGAGAGGGTGAGGCCTCGTTGGGCCTGGGTCGCTCGAAAAAGCCCCTGGAGCTCAGCCTCCACGGTTAATGAGAACCGGAGTAGGGGGCGCCATCTCACCCCCATGCCCGAGAGGGTGAGGCCTCGTTGGGCCTGGGTCGCTCGAAAAAGCCCCTGGGGCTCAGCCTCCACGGTTAATGAGAACCGGAGTAGGGGGCGCCATCTCACCCCCATGCCCGAGAGGGTGAGGCCTCGTTGGGCCTGGGTCGCTCGAAAAAGCCCCTGGAGCTCAGCCTCCACGGTTAATGAGAACCGGAGTAGGGGGCGCCATCTCACCCCCATGCCCGAGAGGGTGAGGCCTCGTTGGGCCTGGGTCGCTCGAAAAAGCCCCTGGAGCTCAGCCTCCACGGTTAATGAGAACCGGAGTAGGGGGCGCCATCTCACCCCCATGCCCGAGAGGGTGAGGGCTCGTTGGGCCTGGGTCGCTCGAAAAAGCCCCTGGAGCTCAGCCTCCACGGTTAATGAGAACCGGAGTAGGGGGCGCCATCTCACCCCCATGCCCGAGAGGGTGAGGCCTCGTTGGGCCTGGGTCGCTCGAAAAAGCCCCTGGGGCTCAGCCTCCACGGTTAATGAGAACCGGAGTAGGGGGCGCCATCTCACCCCCATGCCCGAGAGGGTGAGGCCTCGTTGGGCCTGGGTCGCGCGAAAAAGCCCCTGGGGCTCAGCCTCCACGGTTAATGAGAACCGGAGTAGGGGGCGCCATCTCACCCCCATGCCCGAGAGGGTGAGGCCTCGTTGGGCCTGGGTCGCTCGAAAAAGCCCCTGGGGCTCAGCCTCCACGGTTAATGAGAACCGGAGTAGGGGGGCGCCATCTCACCCCCATGCCCAGGACGGTGAGGCCACGCTGGGCCTCGGTCGATCGAAAAAGCCCCTGGAGCTCAACCTTCAAATTTACAGAGAACCAGACTAGGGGGCGCCAACTCACTCTCATGCCCAGGAGGGGGAGGCCACGCTGGGCCTGGGTCGCTCGAAAAAGCCCCTGGAGCTCAGCCTGCGAAGCGCTTTTGTCACCACCCCGATGGCGGGTAAAAACGGCATCCTCTATCGGGCCGACCTCCGGGGTCGCGGGCGAAATCGGAGCTCTACCCGGGAAAGGTGCACCATCCTGGGCAAGGCCGCCGGAGAGGGGGTGGTTGGATGTTCGACCGGGGCCCGCTCGGGAACGCCGGGGCCTAGGGACTTGAAACTCGGGTCGTTGATAGGGCCCGTCGGCCCCTCTCGGACGCCGCCACCCCCGAGCCGACAGCCCCCCGGGGGCCGGGGATAGCGCCCCCCAAAGTTCGAAATTTTGAACGGCCGTATCTCGCCGAGGCCGAGACCCAGGGACTTCAAACTCGGGACCGCGGTAGACCCTGAGGCCCCCTATCAGACGCCGCCACCCGCGGGCCGATGGCCCCCCGGGGGCCGGGGATAGCGCCCCCCTAAGGTCGAAGATTTGACCGGCCGTATCTCGCCGAGGCCGAGCCCCAGGGACTTCAAACTCGGGTCGCTGATAGAGCCAGAGGGCCCCTACCGGACGCCGCCGGCCCCAGGTCCCCAACCCCCGGGGAGGCCGAGATACGGCCCCCCAAACTTCAGGATTTGTGCCCTCGTAACTCAGGCACCGGACCGCCCCGGGACTCGGGGGCGGTGGCGTCCGGTAGGCCCCGAGGCCCTCTACCTGACCCCCGAGTTTCAGCCCCGGGGACCCCCGCACCGCGGAGATATCGGCGAGAAACCGCGCCGCGGCCGAAATCGGAACTCTACCCGGGAATGGCGCACCGTCCTGGGCAAGGCCGCCGGCGAGGGGGGGGTTGGAAGTTCGACCGGGGCCCGCGCCGGAACGCCGAGGCCTAGGGTCTTGAAACTCGGGTCGTTGATGGAGGCCGTCGGCCCCTCTCGGACGCCGCCACCCCCGAGCCGACAGCCCCCCGGGGGCCGGGGATAGCGCCCCCCAAAGTTCGAAAATTTGACCGGCCGTATCTCGCCGAGGCAGAGGCCCAGAGACTTCAGACTCGGGTCGATGATAGATCCCGTGGCCCCCTATCAGACGCCGCCAGCCCAGAGCCGGTGCACCCCAGGGGGCCGGAGATAGCGCCCACCGAAGGTGGAACTTTGAACGGCCGTATCTCGCCGAGGCCGAGCTCCAGGGACTCCAAACTCGGGTCGATGATAGACCCCGTGGCCCTCTATCAGACGCCGCCAGCCCAGAGCCGGTGCACCCCAGGGGGCCGGAGATAGCGCCCACCGAAGGTGGAACTTTGAACGGCCGTATCTCGCCGAGGCCGAGCTCCAGGGACTCCAAACTCGGGTCGATGATAGACCCCGTGGCCCTCTATCAGACGCCGCCACCCCAGAGCCGGTGCACCCCAGGGGGCCGGAGTTAGCGCCCACCGTTGGAGAAACTTTGAACGGTCGTATCTCGCCGAGGCCGAGCCCCAGGGACTTCAAACTCGGGTGGGTGATAGGCCCCGTGGCCCCCTATCAG
>NW_020527655.1:7500-12500 GCF_003368295.1 Carassius auratus | reverse complement strand
CCTCCCGCCTCGCGCCTCCTCTCCGACCGCCGGTGGCGGACATTTACGATAGACCGGCCGTCTGAGTCTCCCAAGAAAGAGGGGGGCAGAGCCCCTTCTCATGCGCGCATGTGCCGGACACGGTGTTTCGCTCGTACCTTCCAACCACCGTGCCCCCTAGGCGCACCCGCCCATAGCGGCCAGTGGCCGGGCGGGGTCCTAGCTCGGGCGCGCAACGTGCTCCACTCGATCCGTTCTCTTGCGATACGCGCTAAGTCCACAAAATAACGCGTTCGCCGAAATCGCGACGGCACGTAAAAACGCCATCCCCTATCGGGCGGACCTCCAGGGTCGCGGGTGAATCCAGAAGGTGCCCGCGGAAGAGGCACCTTTCCCGGCCTGCCCCGGAGCCTCGGGGAGGGTGGATGTTTGGCCAAAGCCCGCGTTTCCGACTTAGTCGTCAGAGCTCACGGGCGACCACTGGTCACCCCGCGAACGGTTCTCCCCAGTAAGGGCGGTCGTCTTTCGACTGCCCCCGGCCACGGAGATGGTGCTTGGGCCGGGCAGCGGTCCACAAAGCCCCCTTAGGTATCAGTTTGCGTTCCCGGTCGGGGGGCCCTCAGACGAATCGCGTCACCCCGGCCACGGCGAGGGTATGTGGGCCGGGGAACCCTCCAGACAGCCCCCTGGATCCGAAATGGTTTTCGCCAGAGCCTAAGTCCACAAAATGACGCGTTCGTCCAAATCGCGACGGCACGTAAAAACGCCATCCCCTATCGGGCGGACCTCCAGGGTCGCGGGTGAATCCAGAAGGTGCCCGGGGAAGAGGCACCTTTCCCGGCCTGCCCCGGAGCCTCGGGGAGGGTGGATGTTTGGCCAAGGCCCGCGTTTCCGACTTAGTCGTCAGAGCTCACGGGCGACCACTGGTCACCCCGCGAACGGTTCTCCCCAGTAAGGGCGGTCGTCTTTCGACTGCCCCCGGCCACGGAGATGGTGCTTGGGCCGGGCAGCGGTCCACAAAGCCCCCTTAGGTATCAGTTTGCGTTCCCGGTCGGGGGGCCCTCAGACGAATCGCGTCACCCCGGCCACGGCGAGGGTATGTGGGCCGGGGAACCCTCCAGACAGCCCCCTGGATCCGAAATGGTTTTCGCCAGAGCCTAAGTCCACAAAATGACGCGTTCGTCCAAATCGCGACGGCACGTAAAAACGCCATCCCCTATCGGGCGGACCTCCAGGGTCGCGGGTGAATCCAGAAGGTGCCCGGGGAAGAGGCACCTTTCCCGGCCTGCCCCGGAGCCTCGGGGAGGGTGGATGTTTGGCCAAGGCCCGCGTTTCCGACTTAGTCGTCAGAGCTCACGGGCGACCACTGGTCACCCCGCGAACGGTTCTCCCCAGTAAGGGCGGTCGTCTTTCGACTGCCCCCGGCCACGGCGATGGTGCTTGGGCCGGGCAGCGGTCCACAAAGCCCCCTTAGGTATCAGTTTGCGTTCCCGGTCGGGGGGCCCTCAGACGAATCGCGTCACCCCGGCCACGGCGAGGGTATGTGGGCCGGGGAACCCTCCAGACAGCCCCCTGGATCCGAAATGGTTTTCGCCAGAGCCTAAGTCCACAAAATGACGCGTTCGTCCAAATCGCGACGGCACGTAAAAACGCCATCCCCTATCGGGCGGACCTCCAGGGTCGCGGGTGAATCCAGAAGGTGCCCGGGGAAGAGGCACCTTTCCCGGCCTGCCCCGGAGCCTCGGGGAGGGTGGATGTTTGGCCAAGGCCCGCGTTTCCGACTTAGTCGTCAGAGCTCACGGGCGACCACTGGTCACCCCGCGAACGGTTCTCCCCAGTAAGGGCGGTCGTCTTTCGACTGCCCCCGGCCACGGCGATGGTGCTTGGGCCGGGCAGCGGTCCACAAAGCCCCCTTAGGTATCAGTTTGCGTTCCCGGTCGGGGGGCCCTCAGACGAATCGCGTCACCCCGGCCACGGCGAGGGTATGTGGGCCGGGGAACCCTCCAGACAGCCCCCTGGATCCGAAATGGTTTTCGCCAGAGCCTAAGTCCACAAAATGACGCGTTCGTCCAAATCGCGACGGCACGTAAAAACGCCATCCCCTATCGGGCGGACCTCCAGGGTCGCGGGTGAATCCAGAACGTGCCCGGGGAAGAGGCACCTTTCCCGGCCTGCCCCGGAGCCTCGGGGAGGGTGGATGTCTGGCCAAGGCCCGCGTTTTCGACTTAGTCATTTTTCCAACCCCGAATTCCTCCAGGGCCTCCGACCTGCCGAGCGAGGCCGACGAGGGCTAGGGCCGGTCGGATAGGTCTCTCACCAAAGAGGCCCTGGAGCCTACGACCCGCCACTGGTCACCCAGCAAACCGAGAACCGGAGTAGGGGGTGCTATCTCACTCTCATGCCCAAGAGAGGGAGGCCACGCTGGGCCTGGGTCGCTGGAAATAGACCTTGGAGCTCAACGTTCAAATTTACAGAGAACCAGACTAGGGGGAGCCGTCTCACTCTCATGCCCGAGAGGGTGAGGCCTCGTTGGGCCTGGGTCGCTCGAAAAAGCCCCTGGAGCTCAGCCTCCACGGTTAATGAGAACCGGAGTAGGGGGCGCCATCTCACCCCCATGCCCGAGAGGGTGAGGGCTCGTTGGGCCTGGGTCGCTCGAAAAAGCCCCTGGAGCTCAGCCTCCACGGTTAATGAGAACCGGAGTAGGGGGCGCCATCTCACCCCCATGCCCGAGAGGGTGAGGCCTCGTTGGGCCTGGGTCGCTCGAAAAAGCCCCTGGGGCTCAGCCTCCACGGTTAATGAGAACCGGAGTAGGGGGCGCCATCTCACCCCCATGCCCGAGAGGGTGAGGCCTCGTTGGGCCTGGGTCGCGCGAAAAAGCCCCTGGGGCTCAGCCTCCACGGTTAATGAGAACCGGAGTAGGGGGCGCCATCTCACCCCCATGCCCGAGAGGGTGAGGCCTCGTTGGGCCTGGGTCGCTCGAAAAAGCCCCTGGGGCTCAGCCTCCACGGTTAATGAGAACCGGAGTAGGGGGGCGCCATCTCACCCCCATGCCCAGGACGGTGAGGCCACGCTGGGCCTCGGTCGATCGAAAAAGCCCCTGGAGCTCAACCTTCAAATTTACAGAGAACCAGACTAGGGGGCGCCAACTCACTCTCATGCCCAGGAGGGGGAGGCCACGCTGGGCCTGGGTCGCTCGAAAAAGCCCCTGGAGCTCAGCCTGCGAAGCGCTTTTGTCACCACCCCGATGGCGGGTAAAAACGGCATCCTCTATCGGGCCGACCTCCGGGGTCGCGGGCGAAATCGGAGCTCTACCCGGGAAAGGTGCACCATCCTGGGCAAGGCCGCCGGAGAGGGGGTGGTTGGATGTTCGACCGGGGCCCGCTCGGGAACGCCGGGGCCTAGGGACTTGAAACTCGGGTCGTTGATAGGGCCCGTCGGCCCCTCTCGGACGCCGCCACCCCCGAGCCGACAGCCCCCCGGGGGCCGGGGATAGCGCCCCCCAAAGTTCGAAATTTTGAACGGCCGTATCTCGCCGAGGCCGAGACCCAGGGACTTCAAACTCGGGACCGCGGTAGACCCTGAGGCCCCCTATCAGACGCCGCCACCCGCGGGCCGATGGCCCCCCGGGGGCCGGGGATAGCGCCCCCCTAAGGTCGAAGATTTGACCGGCCGTATCTCGCCGAGGCCGAGCCCCAGGGACTTCAAACTCGGGTCGCTGATAGAGCCAGAGGGCCCCTACCGGACGCCGCCGGCCCCAGGTCCCCAACCCCCGGGGAGGCCGAGATACGGCCCCCCAAACTTCAGGATTTGTGCCCTCGTAACTCAGGCACCGGACCGCCCCGGGACTCGGGGGCGGTGGCGTCCGGTAGGCCCCGAGGCCCTCTACCTGACCCCCGAGTTTCAGCCCCGGGGACCCCCGCACCGCGGAGATATCGGCGAGAAACCGCGCCGCGGCCGAAATCGGAACTCTACCCGGGAATGGCGCACCGTCCTGGGCAAGGCCGCCGGCGAGGGGGGGGTTGGAAGTTCGACCGGGGCCCGCGCCGGAACGCCGAGGCCTAGGGTCTTGAAACTCGGGTCGTTGATGGAGGCCGTCGGCCCCTCTCGGACGCCGCCACCCCCGAGCCGACAGCCCCCCGGGGGCCGGGGATAGCGCCCCCCAAAGTTCGAAAATTTGACCGGCCGTATCTCGCCGAGGCAGAGGCCCAGAGACTTCAGACTCGGGTCGATGATAGATCCCGTGGCCCCCTATCAGACGCCGCCAGCCCAGAGCCGGTGCACCCCAGGGGGCCGGAGATAGCGCCCACCGAAGGTGGAACTTTGAACGGCCGTATCTCGCCGAGGCCGAGCTCCAGGGACTCCAAACTCGGGTCGATGATAGACCCCGTGGCCCTCTATCAGACGCCGCCAGCCCAGAGCCGGTGCACCCCAGGGGGCCGGAGATAGCGCCCACCGAAGGTGGAACTTTGAACGGCCGTATCTCGCCGAGGCCGAGCTCCAGGGACTCCAAACTCGGGTCGATGATAGACCCCGTGGCCCTCTATCAGACGCCGCCACCCCAGAGCCGGTGCACCCCAGGGGGCCGGAGTTAGCGCCCACCGTTGGAGAAACTTTGAACGGTCGTATCTCGCCGAGGCCGAGCCCCAGGGACTTCAAACTCGGGTGGGTGATAGGCCCCGTGGCCCCCTATCAGACGCCGCCACCCCAGGGCCGGTGCACCCCAGGGGGCCGGAGATAGCGCCCACCGAAGGAGGAACTTTGAACGGCCGTATCTCGCCGAGGCCTAGCCCCAGGGACTTCAAACTCGGGTCGGTGATAGACCCCGTGGCCCCCTATCAGACGCCGCCACCCCAGGGCCGGTGCACCCCAGGGGGCCGGAGTTAGCGCCCACCGATGGAGAAACTTTGAACGGCCGTATCTCGCCGAGGCAGAGACCCAGGGACTTCAAACTCGGGTGGGTGATAGGCCCCGTGGCCCCCTATCAGACGCCGCCACCCCAGGGCCGGTGCACCCCAGGGGGC
>NW_020527654.1:0-28863 GCF_003368295.1 Carassius auratus | reverse complement strand
AATCTAATCGCCGTACATTATATAAGTAGAAAGAAAACCCTAAAGCTTAAAGCACCTGGTATTTCCAGGCGGTCTCCCATCCAAGCACTAACCAGGCCAATACCTGCTAAGATTAAGAGATCGGGCATTGACTCTTTTTTTTTTTTTTTTTTTTAAGATTATTATATAATTAGTAATAAATTTCCAATAATATTTAGAGCACCTGGTAGTTATAAAGAGGCGGTCTCCCATCCAGACACTAAACAGGTCCATGACTGCTAAGATTCAAAGAATGGGCATTGACTCTTTTTTTTTCAAGATTATTATATAATTTGTGAAAAATTTACAAAAATCTTAAAGCAACTGGTATTACCAGGGGTCTCCCATCCAATTACTAACCAGGCCCAAACCTGCTTAGCTTCCGAGCTCAGACATGATCTGGCATAGCAGGGTGTATGGCCAAAGCGAAGACTGCTGCAAAGAGAGAGCTATTTAAAGATCAGCCAATCTAATATAATAGGAAAGAAAACCCTAAAGCTTAAAGCACTGGTATTCCCAGGCGGTCTCCCATCCAAGCACTAACCAGGCCAATACCTGCTAAGATTAAGAGATCGGGCATTGACTCTTTTTTTTTTTATTTTTTTTTTTTTTAAAGAATTATTTATAATAATTAATGAATTTCCAATAATATTAGAGCACCTGGTTTTCCGATGGTGGTCTCCCATCCAAACACTAAATCAGGTCCATAGCCAGCTAAGATTCAAAGATTGGGCATTGACTCTTTTTGTTTCAAGATAATTATAATAATTAGTACAAATGTCCAAAGAATATCTACAGTCAAGGTGGTATTTCCGACGGCGCGGTCTCCCACTCCAAGCACCTAACCAGGGTCCATACCTCCTAAATTCCAAAGAGTTTGGGCATTAGCTTCTTTTTTTTTTTTGGTGCCAAGATTATTGATGTAAGTTAGTAAAATTGCCAAAATATGGTACAGCAACTGTATTTTCCCGGCGCGTCTTCCATCCAAGTACGTAACCAGGCAAAACCTGCCTATTAGTTTCAGAAGATCGGGGCATTGACTTTTTGTTTTTTCCAAGATTGATTATATAATTTTGTGAAAAATGGTCCAAAAATCTTAGAAGCAACTGAGGTATTACCAGGGTGTCTGCCCACTGCCAGATTGACATAACCAGGCCCATACCTGCTAAGATTCAGATATGGGCATTGACTCCTTTCTTTTTTTTGCCAAATTATTATATAATTTGTGAAAGATTTCCAAAAATCTTAAAGCAACTGGTATTAACCAGGGGGTCTGCCATCCAATACTAACCAGGCCGAAACCTGCTTAGTTTCCGAGCTCAGACATGATCTGGCATAGCCAGGGTGGAATGGCCATAAGCGAAGACTGCTGCAAAGAGAGAGCTATTTAAAGATCAGGCCAATCTAATCGCCGGTACATTATACAGGACCAAACCTGCTTAGCTTCCGAGAGCAGACGAGATCAGGCATAGCCAGGTTGTTACGGTCGCAAGCGAAGGATACTGCAAAGAGAAGACTATTTAAAGATCAGCCAATCAAATCGCCCATACATTATATAAGTAGGAATGAAAATCCAAAAGCTTACAGCACCTGGTATTCCGAGGCGGTCTCCCATCCAAGCACTAACCAGGCCAATACCTGCTAAGATTAAGAGATCGGGCATTGGCTCTTTTTTTTTAAGATTATTATATAATTTGTGAAAAATTTACAAAAATCTTAAAGCAAACTGGTATTACCAGGGGGTCTCCCATCCAATTACTAACCAGGCCCAAACCTGCTTAGCTTCCGAGCTCAGACATGATCTGGCATAGCCAGGGTGGTATGGCCATAAGCGAAGTCTGCTGCAAAGAGAGAGCTATTTAAAGATCAGCCAATCTAATCGCCGGTACATTATATAAGTAGGAAAGAAAACCCTAAAGCTTAAAGCACCTGGTATTCCCAGGCGGTCTCCCATCCAAGCACTAACCAGGCCAATACCTGCTAAGATTAAGAGATCGGGCATTGACTCTTTTTTTTTTTTTTTTTTTTTTAAGATTATTATATAATTAGTAATGAATTTCCAATAATATTAGAGCACCTGGTATTCCGAGGCGGTCTCCCATCCAGACACTAAACAGGTCCATGACTGCTAAGATTCAAAGAATGGGCATTGACTCTTTTTTTTTTCAAGATTATTATATAATTTGTGAAAAATTTACAATAATCTTAGAGCAACTGGTATTACCAGGGGGTCTCCCATCCAATTACTAACTAGGCCCAAACCTGCTTAGCTTCTGAGCTCAGACATGATCTGGCATAGCCAGGGTGGTATGGCCATAAGCGAAGACTGCTGCAAAGAGAGAGCTATTTAAAGATCAGCCAATCTAATCGCCGGTACATTATATAAGTAGGAAAGAAAACCCTAAAGCTTAAAGCACCTGGTATTCCCAGGCGGTCTCCCATCCAATTACTAACCAGGCCCATACCTGCTAAGATTCAGATATGGGGCATTGACTCCTTTCTTTTTTCTTGCAAGATTATTATATAATTTGTGAAAAATTTACAAAAATCTTAGAGCAACTGGTATTACCAGGGGGTCTCCCATCCAATTACTAACCAGGCCCAAACCTGCTTAGCTTCCGAGCTCAGACATGATCTGGCATAGCCAGGGTGGTATGGCCATAAGCGAAGACTGCTGCAAAGAGAGAGCTATTTAAAGATCAGCCAATCTAATCGCCGGTACATTATATAAGTAGGAAAGAAAACCCTAAAGCTTAAAGCACCTGGTATTCCCAGGCGGTCTCCCATCCAAGCACTAACCAGGCCAATACCTGCTAAGATTAAGAGATCGGGCATTGACTCTTTTTTTTTTTTTTTTTTTTTTTTAAAGATTATTATATAATTAGTAATGAATTTCCAATAATATTAGAGCACCTGGTTTTCCGAGGCGGTCTCCCATCCAAACACTAAACAGGTCCATAGCTGCTAAGATTCAAAGATTGGGCATTGACTCTTTTTGTTTCAAGATAATTATATAATTAGTACAAATTTCCAAAAATATTACAGCAACTGGTATTCCGAGGCGGTCTCCCATCCAAGCACTAAACAGGTCCATACCTCCTAAGATTCAAAGATTGGGCATTTACTCTTTTTTTTTTTTTGTTGCAAGATTATTATGTAATTAGTAAAAATTGCCAAAAATATTACAGCAACTGGTATTTCCCGGCCGTCTTCCATCCAAGTACTAACCAGGCAAAACCTGCTATTATTCAGAGATCGGGCATTGACTTTTTTTTTTTTTTCAAGATTATTATATAATTTGTGAAAAATTTCCAAAAATCTTAAAGCAACTGGTATTACCAGGGTGTCTCCCATCCAATTACTAACCAGGCCCATACCTGCTAAGATTCAGATATGGGGCATTGACTCCTTTCTTTTTTTCTTGCAAGATTATTATATAATTTGTGAAAAATTTCCAAAAATCTTAAAGCAACTGGTATTACCAGGGGGTCTGCCATCCAATTACTAACCAGGCCGAAACCTGCTTAGTTTCCGAGCTCAGACATGATCTGGCATAGCCAGGGTGGAATGGCCATAAGCGAAGACTGCTGCAAAGAGAGAGCTATTTAAAGATCAGCCAATCTAATCGCCGGTACATTATACAGGACCAAACCTGCTTAGCTTCCGAGAGCAGACGAGATCAGGCATAGCCAGGTTGTTACGGTCGCAAGCGAAGGATACTGCAAAGAGAAGACTATTTAAAGATCAGCCAATCAAATCGCCCATACATTATATAAGTAGGAATGAAAATCCAAAAGCTTACAGCACCTGGTATTCCGAGGCGGTCTCCCATCCAAGCACTAACCAGGCCAATACCTGCTAAGATTAAGAGATCGGGCATTGGCTCTTTTTTTTTAAGATTATTATATAATTTGTGAAAAATTTACAAAAAATCTTAAAGCAACTGGTATTACCAGGGGGTCTCCCATCCAATTACTAACCAGGCCCAAACCTGCTTAGCTTCCGAGCTCAGACATGATCTGGCATAGCCAGGGTGGTATGGCCATAAGCGAAGTCTGCTGCAAAGAGAGAGCTATTTAAAGATCAGCCAATCTAATCGCCGGTACATTATATAAGTAGGAAAGAAAACCCTAAAGCTTAAAGCACCTGGTATTCCCAGGCGGTCTCCCATCCAAGCACTAACCAGGCCAATACCTGCTAAGATTAAGAGATCGGGCATTGACTCTTTTTTTTTTTTTTTTTTTTTTAAGATTATTATATAATTAGTAATGAATTTCCAATAATATTAGAGCACCTGGTATTCCGAGGCGGTCTCCCATCCAGACACTAAACAGGTCCATGACTGCTAAGATTCAAAGAATGGGCATTTACTCTTTTTTTTTTCAAGATTATTATATAATTTGTGAAAAATTTACAAAAATCTTAGAGCAACTGGTATTACCAGGGGGTCTCCCATCCAATTACTAACTAGGCCCAAACCTGCTTAGCTTCTGAGCTCAGACATGATCTGGCATAGCCAGGGTGGTATGGCCATAAGCGAAGACTGCTGCAAAGAGAGAGCTATTTAAAGATCAGCCAATCTAATCGCCGGTACATTATATAAGTAGGAAAGAAAACCCTAAAGCTTAAAGCACCTGGTATTCCCAGGCGGTCTCCCATCCAATTACTAACCAGGCCCATACCTGCTAAGATTCAGATATGGGGCATTGACTCCTTTCTTTTTTCTTGCAAGATTATTATATAATTTGTGAAAAATTTACAAAAATCTTAGAGCAACTGGTATTACCAGGGGGTCTCCCATCCAATTACTAACCAGGCCCAAACCTGCTTAGCTTCCGAGATCAGACATGATCTGGCATAGCCAGGGTGGTATGGCCATAAGCGAAGACTGCTGCAAAGAGAGAGCTATTTAAAGATCAGCCAATCTAATCGCCGGTACATTATACAGGACCAAACCTGCTTAGCTTCCGAGAGCAGACGAGATCAGGCATAGCCAGGTTGTTACGGTCGCAAGCGAAGGATACTGCAAAGAGAAGACTATTTAAAGATCAGCCAATCAAATCGCACATACATTATATAAGTAGGAATGAAAATCCAAAAGCTTACAGCACCTGGTATTCCGAGGCGGTCTCCCATCCAAGCACTAACCAGGCCAATACCTGCTAAGATTAAGAGATCGGGCATTGGCTCTTTTTTTTTAAGATTATTATATAATTTGTGAAAAATTTACAAAAATCTTAAAGCAACTGGTATTACCAGGGGGTCTCCCATCCAATTACTAACCAGGCCCAAACCTGCTTAGCTTCCGAGCTCAGACATGATCTGGCATAGCCAGGGTGGTATGGCCATAAGCGAAGTCTGCTGCAAAGAGAGAGCTATTTAAAGATCAGCCAATCTAATCGCCGGTACATTATATAAGTAGGAAAGAAAGCCCTAAAGCTTAAAGCACCTGGTATTCCCAGGCGGTCTCCCATCCAAGCACTAACCAGGCCAATACCTGCTAAGATTAAGAGATCGGGCATTGACTCTTTTTTTTTTTTTTTTTTTTTTTTAAGATTATTATATAATTAGTAATGAATTTCCAATAATATTAGAGCACCTGGTATTCCGAGGCGGTCTCCCATCCAGACACTAAACAGGTCCATGACTGCTAAGATTCAAAGAATGGGCATTGACTCTTTTTTTTTTCAAGATTATTATATAATTTGTGAAAAATTTACAATAATCTTAGAGCAACTGGTATTACCAGGGGGTCTCCCATCCAATTACTAACTAGGCCCAAACCTGCTTAGCTTCTGAGCTCAGACATGATCTGGCATAGCCAGGGTGGTATGGCCATAAGCGAAGACTGCTGCAAAGAGAGAGCTATTTAAAGATCAGCCAATCTAATCGCCGGTACATTATATAAGTAGGAAAGAAAACCCTAAAGCTTAAAGCACCTGGTATTCCCAGGCGGTCTCCCATCCAATTACTAACCAGGCCCATACCTGCTAAGATTCAGATATGGGGCATTGACTCCTTTCTTTTTTTCTTGCAAGATTATTATATAATTTGTGAAAAATTTACAAAAATCTTAGAGCAACTGGTATTACCAGGGGGTCTCCCATCCAATTACTAACCAGGCCCAAACCTGCTTAGCTTCCGAGCTCAGACATGATCTGGCATAGCCAGGGTGGTATGGCCATAAGCGAAGACTGCTGCAAAGAGAGAGCTATTTAAAGATCAGCCAATCTAATCGCCGGTACATTATATAAGTAGGAAAGAAAACCCTAAAGCTTAAAGCACCTGGTATTCCCAGGCGGTCTCCCATCCAAGCACTAACCAGGCCAATACCTGCTAAGATTAAGAGATCGGGCATTGACTCTTTTTTTTTTTTTTTTTTTTTTTTAAAGATTATTATATAATTAGTAATGAATTTCCAATAATATTAGAGCACCTGGTTTTCCGAGGCGGTCTCCCATCCAAACACTAAACAGGTCCATAGCTGCTAAGATTCAAAGATTGGGCATTGACTCTTTTTGTTTCAAGATAATTATATAATTAGTACAAATTTCCAAAAATATTACAGCAACTGGTATTCCGAGGCGGTCTCCCATCCAAGCACTAAACAGGTCCATACCTCCTAAGATTCAAAGATTGGGCATTTACTCTTTTTTTTTTTTTTGTTGCAAGATTATTATGTAATTAGTAAAAATTGCCAAAAATATTACAGCAACTGGTATTTCCCGGCCGTCTTCCATCCAAGTACTAACCAGGCAAAACCTGCTATTATTCAGAGATCGGGCATTGACTTTTTTTTTTTTTCAAGATTATTATATAATTTGTGAAAAATTTCCAAAAATCTTAAAGCAACTGGTATTACCAGGGTGTCTCCCATCCAATTACTAACCAGGCCCATACCTGCTAAGATTCAGATATGGGGCATTGACTCCTTTCTTTTTTTCTTGCAAGATTATTATATAATTTGTGAAAAATTTCCAAAAATCTTAAAGCAACTGGTATTACCAGGGGGTCTGCCATCCAATTACTAACCAGGCCGAAACCTGCTTAGTTTCCGAGCTCAGACATGATCTGGCATAGCCAGGGTGGAATGGCCATAAGCGAAGACTGCTGCAAAGAGAGAGCTATTTAAAGATCAGCCAATCTAATCGCCGGTACATTATACAGGACCAAACCTGCTTAGCTTCCGAGAGCAGACGAGATCAGGCATAGCCAGGTTGTTACGGTCGCAAGCGAAGGATACTGCAAAGAGAAGACTATTTAAAGATCAGCCAATCAAATCGCCCATACATTATATAAGTAGGAATGAAAATCCAAAAGCTTACAGCACCTGGTATTCCGAGGCGGTCTCCCATCCAAGCACTAACCAGGCCAATACCTGCTAAGATTAAGAGATCGGGCATTGGCTCTTTTTTTTTAAGATTATTATATAATTTGTGAAAAATTTACAAAAAATCTTAAAGCAACTGGCATTACCAGGGGGTCTCCCATCCAATTACTAACCAGGCCCAAACCTGCTTAGCTTCCGAGCTCAGACATGATCTGGCATAGCCAGGGTGGTATGGCCATAAGCGAAGTCTGCTGCAAAGAGAGAGCTATTTAAAGATCAGCCAATCTAATCGCCGGTACATTATATAAGTAGGAAAGAAAACCCTAAAGCTTAAAGCACCTGGTATTCCCAGGCGGTCTCCCATCCAAGCACTAACCAGGCCAATACCTGCTAAGATTAAGAGATCGGGCATTGACTCTTTTTTTTTTTTTTTTTTTTAAGATTATTATATAATTAGTAATGAATTTCCAATAATATTAGAGCACCTGGTATTCCGAGGCGGTCTCCCATCCAGACACTAAACAGGTCCATGACTGCTAAGATTCAAAGAATGGGCATTGACTCTTTTTTTTTTCAAGATTATTATATAATTTGTGAAAAATTTACAAAAATCTTAGAGCAACTGGTATTACCAGGGGGTCTCCCATCCAATTACTAACTAGGCCCAAACCTGCTTAGCTTCTGAGCTCAGACATGATCTGGCATAGCCTTTTTTTTTTTTTATTAAAGAAATTGTTCAATTCAAACATACATATCAAATATTAACATACAAAGGTACATAATATGCTTTCTTTAACATAGACACTCCTAAAGTTTTGGGCTGTCAGACATCTTACAAATTATAACTAAAAAACACTCATTCCATTGTTTAATCTTTTAAAAATGACAATTCCATCCCCAGGTCATTTAAAACCTTTAAGACCTCCTGAGTAAAAACATAATTAAAAAGATTCATTGTTCCCTCCAACTTAAAGTAATAAAACAGACATTCAACATATTTCTCAACTTTTCTCCTAAACATTCCCCACACATCAATTAAAACATTTTCTTTTTTCACCACTACTCTTCTTTCCCATACCGCACTTTTCATCAACATCACAAGTAAATTAATGATCTTCTTGTTTTTACAATTTTCATTAATTCCCAACATGAACACCTTTTCCCACTCAAATTCCCCAATTTCAACTCCTCTCAAAATTAAAATCATATTTTTACATCTCTCATTAAAAACTTTCAGCTCATCACAATATAAAAACAAGTGTAAAAACCCTTCATCTGCATCTTGGCATACTTTACATGTGGCACTTTCCTCCATCCCAATTTTGTTTAAAATCACATCTGTGAATACTGCTTTGTTCCTGATAAAATACTCCATATTCTCCAGTTTCGTCTGTACAATTTTACCATTCATGTTCCCCCATATATTATCTTCTTTTACATCATTGAACAACCGTATCCAGTATTCTTTTACAACAGGTTTCTTAAAAACAGTATCTCTAAAAACACAATAAAACATTTTCACAGTACATTCATTAAAAGCACACAGTTTTTCCCCTAGCCTCACATACACATCTTTCCTAGGTTTCTCTTCTTCCATGTTGTCAATTCTGTTTATCCACTCTTGAGGTATTGCATTCTTAATTACGTCATACTTGTTTGTTATCTCTCGTCTGCTATAATCCTCCTTTGCCTCCTCCATCACATCCACAATGTATTGCACTGGTAAAAACCCCTCTTTGAATTCATATAAAACATCTCTGACTTTCGTGATTCCCACATCCCACCACTTCTTAAAAAAAACCTCCTTCCCTTGACTTAAAATGCCGTTGTTTAAGAATAAAGGCTGATTTAAAATGCTCTCTCTGCCTTGTGGCTTAAAATGCACATTCGTTAAAAATTTGCCCCATGCCCCCATCAGTTCTTTATAAAAATCTGGCAGCCCCTCCGTCATCCATTTTTTTACTTTCATCCATAAAATGTTGTCCCCCAAATTAAAATTACTACACTTACTTAAAAAATGCCCCATTGTTCTCTTCCATGCCACGTCGTTTTCTTCATCCAAGTACTTTTTTATTATTTTCACTCTCAAGCTGTTCTTTCTTTGCACCACATCCATTAACCCCAGTCCTCCCTTCTTCACTGCTCCTATTAAAGTGTTGTATGCTATTCTTGGTGGCTTCCCATCCCATAAAAAATCTAAAAAACATTTTTTCAGCCTTTTTTCTACCCACAACGGCATAGATGACACATATAAAATATACCACAATTTCGAAACCATTAAAACATTAAGAACTAAAACCTTCCCTTTCAAAGTTAATGTTCTCATTCTCCAAAAATTCAATCTTCTTTCAATCCCTCCTAAAGCTTCTTCCCACATAGTTTCATCTGCTTTCTTTTCATCCCTCCCCATTAAAACACCTAAAATCTTCATTTCTTTAGTTTCCTTAAAGGTAAAATGTTCTGTTAAAACCGGTGCCCCTCCAAATCTCATATACAGCGTTTTGTCCTCATTTACTTTAGCTCCTGATCCCCTACAATACTTTTGTACAATTTTAATTGCATTTTCCACACTCTTCAGATCCTTTAACAATAATGTTGTGTCATCCGCGTACTGAAAAATTTTACTTTCCCCTCCCTCGATGCCTATGCCTTTTATCCCCTCTCCATGTTTTACAGCCAATCCCAAAGGTTCTGCAACTAAAGAATATAAAAGAGCTGACAACGGACATCCTTGTCTTATCGATCTAGTAATTTTAAAACACTGTGTTAAAAACCCATTACATTTAATTTTTGTTATTGCGCCTTTGTATAAAATCCTAATCCATTTCATAAAATTCTCTCCAAAACCAAAACTTTTTAAAACATCAAATAAAAAACCATGCTCCACCCTGTCAAAAGCTTTCTCGAAATCTAAACTGATAATAAACCCATCTTTATTGCTATCATGTATGTATCTTATCATATCCTTTATACTAATAGTTGTATCTGCTATGTCTCTCCCTTTCACTCCATACACTTGGTTAGTTTTAATTATACTCGGCATGACTTCTTTCAATCTGTTGGCTAAAATTTTAGATAAAATCTTTAAATCAGTATTTAGCATTGTAATCGGTCTATAGTTCTTTAAATCTGTCTTCTCTCCTTTTCTCTTGTATATCAATTTCATTAAACCCATTCCCATTCTTTGATTTAATTCTCCTTTCTTAAACACCTCTACATATACTTCTTTTAAAATGCTAGTTAAAAAATCTTTAAAAACTATATAAAATTCACTCCCCAAACCATCTACACCTGGACTTTTATTTTTGTTTAATTCACTTATTGCTCTTTTAATCTCTTCTTCTCTAATCTCTTCATCACACTCTTTTTTGTCTACTTCTCCTACTGTTGTTTTTATTTGCCTCAGTAACTCCAGTTTCTCTTCTTCCCCCACCCCCTCAGTACTAAACAGGTTCTCATAGTATGCCTTTATTTCTTTTAATATTTCCTCATTAGTTTCCACAACTACACCATTTTTCCCTCTTATTTCTTTAATCATACCAGCCTTCCCTCTTATTTTTTCTAAATCAAAAAAAAACTTTGTACATTTTTCACCCTCCACAGTATATTTAGCTTTACTTCTTAGTCTTGCGCCTTCATATTTTTCCTCTTCCATTTCTTTCAATATTCCCTCCAATTCTTTTATTTTTTGTATATCTTTCCCATTCTCATTTAATTCTTTTTCCAATTTTTCTCTTATTTCTCTCTCCTTCTTCCTCTTACTTCTCTGTATTAATTTACTGTACTTTATTGTGAATTTTTTAACTAAATATTTAACATTTTCCCACCATATCCTTTTATCTTCGCCGTACATTCCATTCTCCTTTTCTTTTTCAATAATTTCTTTAATACTTAACACATAGTCCTCATTCTTCAAAACCTCTACATTTAAAACCCATACCCCCGGCCATTTCTTCACTGAACTCCAGTCTATTTGCATAAAAATTGGTTTATGGTCACTTAAGCTTGATTCTTCATATTTAATATTACCGATAAATCCTTCAATGTTCCTTGTACATAAAATAAAATCAATCCTAGTCTTACACATAAAATTACCCACTAATTGCCTCCTTGAATATTCTTTCTTTTTTTCGTTTCTTTCTCTCCATACATCAATTATATTATTTTCTTCCATTAATAATTTCAGTTCTTTTCTTCCTTTATCATTTTTAAAAACCATTCCCTCTCCCATTTCTAATTTACTGAAAACAGTATTAAAATCACCCATCATAATAACTTCTTTATGTTTCTTTAAAAATTCTCTTAATACATTAAAATATTCCTTTTTTTCATTCTCTACTGTTGGTGCATGAATATTTACTAAAATAACTTTTTTCTCCTCATACTCCATTTCAACCGCAATACATTTCCCATCCATGTCATTATATATTGTTTTACACGATACACCACTGTTTTCTTTTATTAAAACTGCAACTCCTCTTCCCAGCCTCCCATCACCATTGTTATATAAAATCTCTCCGCTCCAACTTTTCCTTATTTCAGTCATGTACTCTTCCCTCCAGTTAGTTTCTTGTAATAAAATCACATCTTCTCCTTTACACATTTCTTTCACTTTTTCAAATTTTCCCATGTCTGACAGCCCTCTAGCATTAAAAGTCACTATTCTTAACAGCATAAAACATATAGAAATATGCATAAAACCCATAAACTCAGTCCATCTCCTCCAAACCCTTTAGCAACTCATACTTATTTGTACATTCAAAACCATCTTCTTTAAGCACTCTTTTTCTTGCAGTATCTAAATTGGGTATTACCTTCACAGATCTTCTTCTTTTTGATGATTTCCCCTGCGTCTCCTCATTTTCTTGTCCTTGTTCACACTCTTTTGTAGCATCATTAATTTCTACTGCGTCCATCTCCTTTTGCACACTGTCCGTCACATCCATCGGTGTACATAAAATTCCCTCCTGTTGTGCATCACTCAATACTTTATTCCTTTCATCATCCAGTTCCATAGTATCCAAAGCATTTTTCGGTATGTCAGTCAAATCCATCTGTGTCCAAATTCCCCCCTCCTGTTGTGTTTGTATGATGGGTTCGTTACACTCTTTCTGTTGTTCCATATCCTTAATTAATTCCAGTCCTTCACCTCGAACTCTTTCTCCATCGTCTCGCTGCTCGTTGTCTCTTTCATGCACCTGCCCGCCCACCTGCTGCTCCTCCTCCTCACCCTGCATCCAACACTCACACTTATTTAAAACCAAATTGCAATCCGGACACGTCACAGCGTTGCAATTTCTTGCAAAGTGGCCTCTCTCTTCGCATTTATGGCACGTGAACTCTGGGCAGTCCTTCACCACATGGTCTGGGCTCATGCACAGCCGACAAGTCTTCACCTGATGGCTGTGCATCACCCGAAAATATTGTGGACCCTCTGCCGTCTCTATTTTTGTGCTGTAAGGGAGGGAGGCCACCTCCTTCGGGAACCGCGCCTTTACATATCTTGTCCCATCCTCAATGCTGGTGCCCGGATATACACGCCGCTTTATTTTTGAAATTGGGGAAACCCCCCAAACCTCCAGTTTATTTAAAATCTCTTCATCAGCAAGGTAGATGGGCAGATGCATGAAAGAGACAACATAATCTCTGTTTTGAAGTTTTTTTATCTCACAGTTCACTCCATTTATTAACAATCCCTCAGTCAGCTTATCACAAGTTTCTTCTTTTTCCATTGTGAGCTCATATTCTTTTCCTTGTCTTGGCCTTAGTGCCAAGATTTCCCCATATCCACATTTGTCAGTCACCGCTTTGATAATATCCACAGCCCTCACCTCACTTAAATTCTCCACATTCACAATCACAGTTGCCTCCTTTAAGTATCTCCTTTCACCAAATTTATCTCTTGCATCTTGATTTTTACCTTGTCCTGCTCGTTGTCGATACTCCAGTCCAGTGGTGCTTGCCATGCGTCTCTCTCCAGCCAGTCCAGTGTCGTTTGCCATGCGTCTCTCTCCAGCCAGTCCAGTGTTGTTTGCCATGCGTCTCTCTCCAGCCATTCCAGTGTCGTTTCCCATGCGTCTCTCTCCAGCCAGTCCAGTGTCGTTTGCCATGCGTCTCTCTCCAGCCAGGCCAGTGTCGTTTGCCAATAATCCATCCATTGTACAAAACACAAACAAAAAATTAACCACCCTCCAGCCAGCAAAACGCTGCTGTTAGGTGGTTTAAAACTGAAAAACCACACAAAAAATAAACCAAAGTCCAAAAACAACTCACAAAACAAACACAAACAGAAAAATCAAAATGGAGGAGAGCCTTCCTCTCCCAACTGCAGCCAACACTTCCTGTAGCTCTCTAGCGCCCTCAGGTTGGTATGGCCGTAAGCGAAGACTGCTGCAAAGAGAGAGCTATTTAAAGATCAGCCAATCTAATCGCCGGTACATTATATAAGTAGGAAAGAAAACCCTAAAGCTTAAAGCACCTGGTATTCCCAGGCGGTCTCCCATCCAATTACTAACCAGGCCCATACCTGCTAAGATTCAGATATGGGGCATTGACTCCTTTCTTTTTTTCTTGCAAGATTATTATATAATTTGTGAAAAATTTACAAAAATCTTAGAGCAACTGGTATTACCAGGGGGTCTCCCATCCAATTACTAACCAGGCCCAAACCTGCTTAGCTTCCGAGATCAGACATGATCTGGCATAGCCAGGGTGGTATGGCCATAAGCGAAGACTGCTGCAAAGAGAGAGCTATTTAAAGATCAGCCAATCTAATCGCCGGTACATTATACAGGACCAAACCTGCTTAGCTTCCGAGAGCAGACGAGATCAGGCATAGCCAGGTTGTTACGGTCGCAAGCGAAGGATACTGCAAAGAGAAGACTATTTAAAGATCAGCCAATCAAATCGCCCATACATTATATAAGTAGGAATGAAAATCCAAAAGCTTACAGCACCTGGTATTCCGAGGCGGTCTCCCATCCAAGCACTAACCAGGCCAATACCTTCTAAGATTAAGAGATCGGGCATTGGCTCTTTTTTTTTAAGATTATTATATAATTTGTGAAAAATTTACAAAAATCTTAAAGCAACTGGTATTACCAGGGGGTCTCCCATCCAATTACTAACCAGGCCCAAACCTGCTTAGCTTCCGAGCTCAGACATGATCTGGCATAGCCAGGGTGGTATGGCCATAAGCGAAGTCTGCTGCAAAGAGAGAGCTATTTAAAGATCAGCCAATCTAATCGCCGGTACATTATATAAGTAGGAAAGAAAACCCTAAAGCTTAAAGCACCTGGTATTCCCAGGCGGTCTCCCATCCAAGCACTAACCAGGCCAATACCTGCTAAGATTAAGAGATCGGGCATTGACTCTTTTTTTTTTTTTTTTTTTTTTTTTTTAAGATTATTATATAATTAGTAATGAATTTCCAATAATATTAGAGCACCTGGTATTCCGAGGCGGTCTCCCATCCAGACACTAAACAGGTCCATGACTGCTAAGATTCAAAGAATGGGCATTGACTCTTTTTTTTTTCAAGATTATTATATAATTTGTGAAAAATTTACAATAATCTTAGAGCAACTGGTATTACCAGGGGGTCTCCCATCCAATTACTAACTAGGCCCAAACCTGCTTAGCTTCTGAGCTCAGACATGATCTGGCATAGCCAGGGTGGTATGGCCATAAGCGAAGACTGCTGCAAAGAGAGAGCTATTTAAAGATCAGCCAATCTAATCGCCGGTACATTATATAAGTAGGAAAGAAAACCCTAAAGCTTAAAGCACCTGGTATTCCCAGGCGGTCTCCCATCCAATTACTAACCAGGCCCATACCTGCTAAGATTCAGATATGGGGCATTGACTCCTTTCTTTTTTTCTTGCAAGATTATTATATAATTTGTGAAAAATTTACAAAAATCTTAGAGCAACTGGTATTACCAGGGGGTCTCCCATCCAATTACTAACCAGGCCCAAACCTGCTTAGCTTCCGAGCTCAGACATGATCTGGCATAGCCAGGGTGGTATGGCCATAAGCGAAGACTGCTGCAAAGAGAGAGCTATTTAAAGATCAGCCAATCTAATCGCCGGTACATTATACAGGACCAAACCTGCTTAGCTTCCGAGAGCAGACGAGATCAGGCATAGCCAGTTTGTTACGGTCGCAAGCGAAGGATACTGCAAAGAGAAGACTATTTAAAGATCAGCCAATCAAATCGCCCATACATTATATAAGTAGGAATGAAAATCCAAAAGCTTACAGCACCTGGTATTCCGAGGCGGTCTCCCATCCAAGCACTAACCAGGCCAATACCTGCTAAGATTAAGAGATCGGGCATTGGCTCTTTTTTTTTAAGATTATTATATAATTTGTGAAAAATTTACAAAAATCTTAAAGCAACTGGTATTACCAGGGGGTCTCCCATCCAATTACTAACCAGGCCCAAACCTGCTTAGCTTCCGAGCTCAGACATGATCTGGCATAGCCAGGGTGGTATGGCCATAAGCGAAGACTGCTGCAAAGAGAGAGCTATTTAAAGATCAGCCAATCTAATCGCCGGTACATTATATAAGTAGGAAAGAAAACCCTAAAGCTTAAAGCACCTGGTATTCCCAGGCGGTCTCCCATCCAAGCACTAACCAGGCCAATACCTGCTAAGATTAAGAGATCGGGCATTGACTCTTTTTTTTTTTTTTTAAAGATTATTATATAATTAGTAATGAATTTCCAATAATATTAGAGCACCTGGTTTTCCGAGGTGGTCTCCCATCCAAACACTAAACAGGTCCATAGCAGCTAAGATTCAAAGATTGGGCATTGACTCTTTTTGTTTCAAGATAATTATATAATTAGTACAAATTTCCAAAAATATTACAGCAACTGGTATTCCGAGGCGGTCTCCCATCCAAGCACTAAACAGGTCCATACCTCCTAAGATTCAAAGATTGGGCATTTACTCTTTTTTTTTTTTTGTTGCAAGATTATTATGTAATTAGTAAAAATTGCCAAAAATATTACAGCAACTGGTATTTCCCGGCCGTCTTCCATCCAAGTACTAACCAGGCAAAACCTGCTATTATTCAGAGATCGGGCATTGACTTTTTTTTTTTTCAAGATTATTATATAATTTGTGAAAAATTTCCAAAAATCTTAAAGCAACTGATATTACCAGGGTGTCTCCCATCCAATTACTAACCAGGCCCATACCTGCTAAGATTCAGATATGGGGCATTGACTCCTTTCTTTTTTTCTTGCAAGATTATTATATAATTTGTGAAAGATTTCCAAAAATCTTAAAGCAACTGGTATTACCAGGGGGTCTGCCATCCAATTACTAACCAGGCCGAAACCTGCTTAGTTTCCGAGCTCAGACATGATCTGGCATAGCCAGGGTGGAATGGCCATAAGCGAAGACTGCTGCAAAGAGAGAGCTATTTAAAGATCAGCCAATCTAATCGCCGGTACATTATACAGGACCAAACCTGCTTAGCTTCCGAGAGCAGACGAGATCAGGCATAGCCAGGTTGTTACGGTCGCAAGCGAAGGATACTGCAAAGAGAAGACTATTTAAAGATCAGCCAATCAAATCGCCCATACATTATATAAGTAGGAATGA
This sequence comes from Carassius auratus, assembly GCF_003368295.1. Classification (NCBI taxonomy): domain Eukaryota; kingdom Metazoa; phylum Chordata; class Actinopteri; order Cypriniformes; family Cyprinidae; genus Carassius; species Carassius auratus. The sequence goes on along the minus strand of NW_020527654.1, from coordinate 11,899 downwards.
AAATCCAAAAGCTTACAGCACCTGGTATTCCGAGGCGGTCTCCCATCCAAGCACTAACCAGGCCAATACCTGCTAAGATTAAGAGATCGGGCATTGGCTCTTTTTTTTTAAGATTATTATATAATTTGTGAAAAATTTACAAAAATCTTAAAGCAACTGGTATTACCAGCGGGTCTCCCATCCAATTACTAACCAGGCCCAAACCTGCTTAGCTTCCGAGCTCAGACATGATCTGGCATAGCCAGGGTGGTATGGCCATAAGCGAAGTCTGCTGCAAAGAGAGAGCTATTTAAAGATCAGCCAATCTAATCGCCGGTACATTATATAAGTAGGAAAGAAAACCCTAAAGCTTAAAGCACCTGGTATTCCCAGGCGGTCTCCCATCCAAGCACTAACCAGGCCAATACCTGCTAAGATTAAGAGATCGGGCATTGACTCTTTTTTTTTTTTTTTTTTTTTTTTAAGATTATTATATAATTAGTAATGAATTTCCAATAATATTAGAGCACCTGGTATTCCGAGGCGGTCTCCCATCCAGACACTAAACAGGTCCATGACTGCTAAGATTCAAAGAATGGGCATTGACTCTTTTTTTTTTCAAGATTATTATATAATTTGTGAAAAATTTACAATAATCTTAGAGCAACTGGTATTACCAGGGGGTCTCCCATCCAATTACTAACTAGGCCCAAACCTGCTTAGCTTCTGAGCTCAGACATGATCTGGCATAGCCAGGGTGGTATGGCCATAAGCGAAGACTGCTGCAAAGAGAGAGCTATTTAAAGATCAGCCAATCTAATCGCCGGTACATTATACAGGACCAAACCTGCTTAGCTTCCAAGAGCAGACGAGATCAGGCATAGCCAGGTTGTTACGGTCGCAAGCGAAGGATACTGCAAAGAGAGGACTATTTAAAGATCAGACAATCAAATCGCCCATACATTATATAAGTAGGAATGAAAACCCAAAAGCTTACAGCACCTGGTATTCCCAGGTGGTCTTCCATCCAAGCACTAACCAGGCCAATACCTGCTAAGATTAAGAGATCAGGCATTGGCTCTTTTTTTTAAAGATTATTATATAATTAGTAATAAATTTCCAATAATATTAGAGCACCTGGTATTACCAGGGGGTCTCCCATCCAAACACTACACAGGTCCATGACTGCTAAGATTCAAAGATTGGGCATTCACTCTTTTTTTTTTCAAGATTATTATATAATTTGTGAAAAATTTACAAAAATCTTAAAGCAACTGGTATTACCAGGGGGTCTCCCATCCAATTACTAACCAGGCCCAAACCTGCTTAGCTTCCGAGCTCAGACATGATCTGGCATAGCCAGGGTGGTATGGCCATAAGCGAAGACTGCTGCAAAGAGAGAGCTATTTAAAGATCAGCCAATCTAATCGCCGGTACATTATACAGGACCAAACCTGCTTAGCTTCCGAGAGCAGACGAGATCAGGCATAGCCAGGTTGTTACGGTCGCAAGCGAAGGATACTGCAAAGAGAGGACTATTTAAAGATCAGCCAATCAAATCGCCCATACATTATATAAGTAGGAATGAAAACCCTAAAGCTTACAGCACCTGGTATTCCGAGGCGGTCTCCAATCCAAGCACTAACCAGGCCAATACCTGCTAAGATTAAGAGATCGGGCATTGGCTCTTTTTTTAAGATTATTATATAATTAGTAATAAATTTCCAATAATATTAGAGCACATGGTATTACCAGGGGGTCTCCCATCCAAACACTAAACAGGTCCATAGCTGCTAAGATTCAAAGATTGGGCATTGACTCTTTTTGTTTCAAGATAATTATATAATTAGTACAAATTTCCAAAAATATTACAGCAAATGGTATTCCGAGGCGGTCTCTTATCCAAGCACTAAACAGATCCATACCTCCTAAGATTCAAAGATTGGGCATTTACTCTTTTTTTTTTTTTTGCAAGATTTTTATGTAATTAGTAAAAATTGCCAAAAATATTACAGCAACTGGTATTTCCCGGCCGTCTTCCATCCAAGTACTAACCAGGCAAAACCTGCTATTATTCAGAGATCGGGCATTGACTTTTTTTTTTTTTTCAAAATTATTATATAATTTGTGAAAAATTTCCAAAAATCTTAAAGCAACTGGTATTACCAGGGTGTCTCCCATCCAATTCCTAACCAGGCCCATACCTGCTAAGATTCAGATATGGGGCATTGACTCCTTTCTTTTTTTCTTGCAAGATTATTATATAATTTGTGAAAAATTTCCAAAAATCTTAAAGCAACTGGTATTACCAGGGGGTCTCCCATCCAATTACTAACCAGGCCGATACCTGCTTAGTTTCCGAGCTCAGACATGATCTGGCATAGCCAGGGTGGTATAGCCATAAGCGAAGACTGCTGCAAAGAGAGAGCTATTTAAAGATCAGTCAATCTAATCGCCGGTACATTATATAAGTAGGAAAGAAAACCCTAAAGCTTAAAGCACCTGGTATTCCCAGGCAGTCTCCCATCCAAGCACTAACCAGGCCAATACCTGCTAAGATTAGGAGATCGGGCATTGACTCTTTTTTTTTTTTTTTTTTTTTTTTTTTTTAAGATTATTATATAATTAGTAATAAATTTCCATTAATATTAGAGCACCTGGTATTCCGAGGCGGTCTCCCATCCAGACACTAAACAGGTCCATGACTGCTAAGATTCAAAGAATGGGCATTGACTCTTTTTTTTTTCAAGATTATTATATAATTTGTGAAAAATTTACAAAAATCTTAAAGCAACTGGTATTACCAGGGGGTCTCCCATCCAATTACTAACCAGGCCCACACCTGCTTAGCTTCCGAGCTCAGACATGATCTGGCATAGCCAGGGTGGTATGGCCATAAGCGAAGACTGCTGCAAAGAGAGAGCTATTTAAAGATCAGCCAATCTAATCGCCGGTACATTATACAGGACCAAACCTGCTTAGCTTCCGAGAGCAGACGAGATCAGGCATAGCCAGGTTGTTACGGTCGCAAGCGAAGGATACTGCAAAGAGAGGACTATTTAAAGATCAGCCAATCAAATCGCCCATACATTATATAAGTAGGAATGAAAACCCAAAAGCTTACAGCACCTGGTATTCCCAGGCGGTCTCCCATCCAAGCACTAACCAGGCCAATACCTGCTAAGATTAAGAGATCAGGCATTGGCTCTTTTTTTAAGATTATTATATAATTAGTAATAAATTTCCAATAATATTAGAGCACCTGGTATTACCAGGGGGTCTCCCATCCAAACACTACACAGGTCCATGACTGCTAAGATTCAAAGAATGGGCATTGACTCTTTTTTTTTTCAAGATTATTATATAATTTGTGAAAAATTTACAAAAATCTTAAAGCAACTGGTATTACCAGGGGGTCTCCCATCCAATTACTAACCAGGCCCAAACCTGCTTAGCTTCCGAGCTCAGACATGATCTGGCATAGCCAGGGTGGTATGGCCATAAGCGAAGACTGCTGCAAAGAGAGAGCTATTTAAAGATCAGCCAATCTAATCGCCGGTACATTATATAAGTAGGAAAGAAAACCCTAAAGCTTAAAGATCAGCCAATCTAATCGCCGGTACATTATACAGGACCAAACCTGCTTAGCTTCCGAGAGCAGACGAGATCAGGCATAGCCAGGTTGTTACGGTCGCAAGCGAAGGATACTGTAAAGAGAGGACTATTTAAAGATCAGCCAATCAAATCGCCCATACATTATATAAGTAGGAATGAAAACCCAAAAGCTTACAGCACCTGGTATTCCTAGGCGGTCTCCCATCCAAGCACTAACCAGGCCAATACCTGCTAAGATTAAGAGATCGGGCATTGGCTCTTTTTTTTTAAAGATTATTATATAATTAGTAATAAATTTCCAATAACATTAGAGCACCTGGTATTAACAGGGGGTCTCCCATCCAAACACTACACAAGTCCATGACTGCTAAGATTCAAAGAATGGGCATTGACTCTTTTTGTTTCAAGATAATTATATAATTAGTACAAATTTCCAAAAATATTACAGCAAATGGTATTCCGAGGCGGTCTCTTATCCAAGCACTAAACAGGTCCATACCTCCTAAGATTCAAAGATTGGGCATTTACTCTTTTTTTTTTTTTTTGCAAGATTTTTATGTAATTAGTAAAAATTGCCAAAAATATTACAGCAACTGGTATTTCCCGGCCGTCTTCCATCCAAGTACTAACCAGGCAAAACCTGCTATTATTCAGAGATCGGGCATTGACTTTTTTTTTTTTTCAAAATTATTATATAATTTGTGAAAAATTTCCAAAAATCTTAAAGCAACTGGTATTACCAGGGTGTCTCCCATCCAATTACTAACCAGGCCCATACCTGCTAAGATTCAGATATGGGGCATTGACTCCTTTCTTTTTTTCTTGCAAGATTATTATATAATTTGTGAAAAATTTCCAAAAATCTTAAAGCAACTGGTATTACCAGGGGGTCTCCCATCCAATTACTAACCAGGCCGAAACCTGCTTAGTTTCCGAGCTCAGACATGATCTGGCATAGCCAGGGTGGTATGGCCATAAGCGAAGACTGCTGCAAAGAGAGAGCTATTTAAAGATCAGTCAATCTAATCGCCGGTACATTATATAAGTAGGAAAGAAAACCCTAAAGCTTAAAGCACCTGGTATTCCCAGGCGGTCTCCCATCCAAGCACTAACCAGGCCAATACCTGCTAAGATTAAGAGATCGGGCATTGACTCTTTTTTTTTTTTTTTTTTTAAGATTATTATATAATTAGTAATAAATTTCCAATAATATTAGAGCACCTGGTATTCCGAGGCGGTCTCCCATCCAGACACTAAACAGGTCCATGACTGCTAAGATTCAAAGAATGGGCATTGACTCTTTTTTTTTTTCAAGATTATTATATAATTTGTGAAAAATTTACAAAAATCTTAAAGCAACTGGTATTACCAGGGGGTCTCCCATCCAATTACTAACCAGGCCCACACCTGCTTAGCTTCCGAGCTCAGACATGATCTGGCATAGCCTTTTTTTTTTTTTTTTTTTTTTTTTATTTAACTTTCAATTCACAGTTTTCTATTGCATTATTCCATCCGATTGACTTTCATTTCAATACATTTGTATGATTCGTTTTTTCCAATTGATCAACTTAATTTTTCATAATCATACAACAATAAAAATATAGAACATAAATAAAATACACACAAATATGTTTACATTTACTTAATTGACATCAGCCATTCTCAACCAGATTGTTACTCTTTACCAATTGAAACATATTTCTTCCCCCACATTTTGATGTATGAACTTATTTGTAGTCAAAAAAAACTCTTTCCCCTCTTTATCTCCGTACTTACAAATCAACTCTACATCTCTTTGTATCATTGACTTAAACATATCTTTTACTTTTACCTTTCTCCCTTCGAAATGTGCATAGTTCCTTCTTAGCACTACTGCTAGTCTGGCATGACTCAGAACAAAATTAATTAAACAAATGTCAGTTGATTTCCTTTTCCCGAAAGTTCCAAACAAAAACAATTTTCCCCATTCCTCCTCGGTCTCAACTTTGACACTCCAGTTTTCTAATAACAGATTTTTAAGAAAATCAAAAAAATCCACCAACTCTTCACATCTTAAAAAGTAATGTAAGAAACTCTCATGGCCATTACCACATACGTCACAAATGAAATTTACCTCATTATTTATTTTGTTTAACACCACATTTGTGTAAATTCTATTATGTCTTATCAGAAAGTCATTATTCTCACACTCTATACTGTTGTATTTTATGTTTAAGTTTGACCATATTTTCTTCACATCTAAATCTTCAAATACTTTCTTCCACACCTTTTCTGATGCTGGTTCTTTTATAACATCAACTATTATTCTCCTGTATATATTCTTTACACTCATATTTTTTAATTTGTTTTTCTCAGCATTATCATCCACATACATCTCCGGCATACATTTTTCCACGTTAGATACATATTCACGTTCGATCATATTAGTCCACTGCAAAGGTATACTTGATTTAATTTTTCCATATATTTTATTTACTTTCTCTCTGTTCTCCATTCCTTCCAGATCACACACAGTATCATAAATGCAGTTATTTTTTAGAAATCCTGGAATAACTTCATACATAATGTCCTTCACTTGTTTTATACCCCCTTCTATAAATTTACATTCATACAATGTTTTATTTTTATGTTTAATCTTTTCGTTGAGAAATAGTGGTAGATTTTTAATCACCTGTATGTCTTCACATTCATATTCTATTTTGGGAAGGAACTGTCTCCATGCCTCTAATACTTCCCGATATATTTCTGGTATTCCTTCCGTCATTGATTGCTTAAAGCCCATATACCATCCATTGTCCCCTATTCCTCCCACATCATCAATATATTTCCTTAAGAATTCCTTCCACCCATAATCCCATAGCCCTCCCATATATTTTTTCACCGTTTTTATTCTCATCGCAGCCCTTTTTATTTCTAGGTCCATCAAGCTTAAGCCTCCTTCCCATCTCTTACCCACCAATGTTTTCTGTGCAATTTTCACACCTTTTCCCTCCCATATAAAATCACATACAATTTTATTCAATTCATTCATCACCCACCCTGGCATTTCCATTACACTCATTACATAAACACAAACTGACAACAGCAGGCTATTTACTACTATTACTTTCCCATTTAACTTTAATTTCCTCCCTTTCCACGTTGCACTTACTGTTCTTATTTTATTAATTACCCCAGTCCAGGTCACATCTCTTGCCTCTTTGCTTTCGACCCCTAAATATACCCCTAATACTTTCATATATTTTTCCTCCACTCTTATCCCTACCTCTACTCTCTCTACCTCCCCTATATACATTAATTCAGATTTATCTACATTTATTTTTGCCCCTGATGCCTTCCCAAACATCTTTACTATCTCTAAAACTCTTTTTACACTGTTTCCTTCCCTCACTGTAATTGTAGTGTCATCTGCATATTGGTTTATAGTACACATACCTCCATATGGCAACTCAATACCAACTACCCTTCTATCCCTCTTGATTAGAGTGGCTAGAGGCTCTACTGAAATTGCATATAATAATGCAGACAGGGGACAGCCCTGTCTCACTGACCTTCCTATCTTAAACCTGTCTGTTAATACTCCATTTATTTTTATGCAACTTTTTGCCTTCTCATATAGTCTCTTCACCCACCCTATCATTCTACTTCCAAATCCAAACTTCTCTAATACCTTAAATAAGTATTTGTGTTCTACCCTATCGAATGCTTTATTCCAATCTATCCCTAATACTATTCCTCCCTTCTTATCTCGTTTCATGTACTCTATCACATCCCTAACTGTCCCTATCGTGTCTACTATATCCCTGCCTGGTATGCTGTAACTTTGTGTTGGTTGCACTATACTTCCAATCACTTTTTTCACTCTGTTCGCTAAAACTTTAGTCAGTATTTTATAATCCACATTTAATAGACTGATTGGTCTATAGTTCTCTATATTCAACCTATTCCCCTTCTTATACACCAGAGCTATCACTCCCTCTACCATTCTATCTTGCACCATCCCTGTTCTTTCCATCTCCTTGAACACTTTAACTAAAATCGGTGCTACCTCTTCTCTATATGTTTTATACCATTCAATACCAATCCCATCACTCCCTGGACTTTTCAACCCCCCTATTGCCGCTTCTACTTCCTTCTCATCTATCTCTCTATCACACCACTCTGCATCCTCCTTATTTAGAATATTTTCTACACTTTCTAATACTCCATCTATACTTCTCTCATCCACTTCTCCTCTCTTATATAATTCTCCATAGAATTCTTGAACTCTCTCCAAAATCTCTACATAGTCTTTGGTTGTTTTGCCCTCTTTTGTATTTATTTCATTTATATATGTTTTACTTTGTCTCCTTTTCTCTAGCCCTAAAAAATACCCTGTGCATTTCTCACCTTCTAATGCATATTTTGCCTTGCTTCGTAAAATAGCTCCTCTGCATTTCTCCCTTTCATATTTTTCTAGCGCCATCTTAACCTCTATATATTTTTCCATACTGTATCCTTCTTCATCTTCAGCCTTAACTAACTCCTCTCTCAATCTTTCTCTAAGCATAATTTCCTCCTTCTTCATCTTTCCTCTTCTTTTCTTACTGTATTTTATACTAATTAACTTAATTTGATCCTTTATTTCCTCCCATCTCTCCGCTATTGTACCCTCTAATCCACCGTCTCTTGTATACTCATCTATCTTCTCTTCTTCCCTATTTAATAGATCCTTCATCTGTATCTCATATTCTTCCTCTTCGATATACCCTGCATTCAATATCCACATCCCTCCTCCTACCTCCTCACTCCCTACCTTGATTCTGAACCTTACACTATCGTGATCACTTAAACTATTTACCTGATGTTTTATCCCGTCTATGTATCTAATTATTTCCTCTTCAACTAACACTAAATCTATTCTACTCTGTTTTAATATACCTTCTCTTAACTGCCTTCTAGTAAATTCTCTTTTTTCTGGATTTTCATACCTCCACACATCTATTAACCCCTTTTCTCTCATTATCTCCATCAACATTCCCCTAGACTTTTCCCATCTAAATTTTACCCCCTTTCCCACATCCAATCTGCTACATTTTATATTAAAATCTCCCACTATAATACATTTCCCCACAATCAATCCTTTTAACTCTTTCAAAATTTCCCTCCTGTCCCCTTCTATATTTGGAACATATATATTTATTAATCTAAAATCCATATCTCTATACATGAATTCAACCACCAAGATCCTTCCCCTCTGGTCTTTATACACCTCTCTTATACCTTCTACAATATCTTTTTTAAATAATATTGCCACACCTCTTGCATTTTTTGCACCGTTATTATAGTATATGTCCCCTCTCCACTCTTCTCTCATCTCCTTTACTTTATCCTCCTCCCAGTTTTGTCTCCTGTATACAGATTATATCACTCCGATAAGTAAATAATAGTTTTTTCATCTTGTTTTTATCCCTTAACCCATTTATGTTTATTGAAGTTACAGTGGCCATGAGAGTAACCCAGAAGAAAAACTAAACAAAACCAGGAACACATGCACAGTTCATTCATACATCACATACCCGCTCGTGGTTCTTTTATCTGCTCACCTGTTCTCCGTCCATCTCAGACTTCCTCTTTGAACTCAGTCTTATAATCTTTGTTTTCAGTCCATCTTTCTTTTCTCTGTCTCCCTTTCTCCACCTCTGCTTTCTATCAGTTTCTGTGCAGTATTTTTCTTTGCCTCTTCTTTACCTCTTTCTTTCACATTACTTTCATCTGTCTCCTCCTCTTCTTCGATCACTTCCGACTGCTCCATCTCCTCCTCCTCCTCCTCCTCATCCGCTTCACTGAAACTTTCAGCTGTGTCTCGCCATTCCATTTTGCTTCTTCTCTCACTATCTTCAGCTCCGTCTTTCTCTCCACCGCTCACCACATCAGTTGTTTCCTCCTCTTGCTCCTCTGTCAGAAACACTGCTCCTCCTTTCACCTTTTTTTTTACCGTCCACTCGCTCTCTCTCTAATCCCATCCATTCTCCACAATCTCTTGCATAATGGCCTCCACCATTGCACTTGAAGCATTTTAATTCAGGGCACTCTCTAATTATGTGCCCTGGCTTGATACAGAGTCTGCAAACACGTATTTGCCTATCATGGATGACACGAAAAATATTCGGTGCCTCTCAGAGTCTCAAATTTTGTGGAGTATGGTAGTGAACATACCTGTTCCGTGAAGCGAACTTTAAGAAAACGTGTCCCATCAACTGTATCCGCTTCCAGGCCACACCCGGCGTTTGATTGGTGAAAGGTGGTCGTACTCCCCACTCCTGTTAGCTTGGCGAGTATCTTCTCATCCCTCTAAGTACACAGGCAAATTGATAAAGGACACCACCATATCAATTATTTATTATATCCCTGGCATGCAACCATCACTCCTTTCACTCTCACTCCATCCATTAGTTTCCTCTTTGCCTCTTCATCTTTCATTGTGAGCTAAATAGACCCTTTCCACCTCTCACCCTGCCTGCCAGCCAATCCCTTCTCCACACTCCTTCTTTACTTCCTTCAGCCAAATCCATCATTGAAATCTTTTCTGTTCCACTCCACCTCTACCTCCACAGTCAGCTCTTTGCATGTCACTTCCATTTTGATTTTCCTTGCACTCCTCCTGACTAGTTTCTTCTCCTCTTCCCACAAAATTCCCTGTGCTTTACTTTATCTCTTGTTGCTTTTGGATCTCTGCTTGTTTGACTTTAACCTCTTCTTTGCTCCTCCTCATTCATTCTCACCCATTGGCTGACCTTTTCTCACTCATGGTTTGTTCTCTTCTTTATCTGCGCCATGCTGTGCTTCTGCAGCATGCTACAAGGAAAAATAAGTCAAAAACGTCAAAAAAAGTCCCCCAGACAGCCTAAGCTGCCAGGGGGATTTATGGAGGTCAGCACTGACTATCCAGCAACTAATGTCCCAAGCAAAAATCTGAAAGCAAAAATATTTAGAAACAAACAATTAAATAAACAAACAGATTGAGCCTTTCTCTCTGTGCTGCAAGCCTATCACTTCCTGTTGGCTCTCTAGCGCCGCCAGGTTGGTATGGCCGTAAGCGAAGACTGCTGCAAAGAGAGAGCTATTTAAAGATCAGCCAATCTAATCGCCGGTACATTATATAAGTAGGAAAGAAAACCCTAAAGCTTAAAGCACCTGGTATTCCCAGGCGGTCTCCATCCAAGCACTAACCAGGCAATACCTGCTAAGATTAAGAGATCGGGCATTGACTCTTTTTGTTTCAAGATTATTATATAATTTAGTAAATTTCCAAAAATATTACAGCACTGGTATTCCGAGGCGGTCTCCCATCCAAGCACTAACAGTCCAAAGCTGCTAAGATTCAAAAGATTGGGCATTGACTCTTTTTTGTTTAAGATAATTATATAATTAGTAAAAAATTTCCAAAATATTACAGCAACTGGTATTCCGAGGCGGTCTCCCATCCAAGCACTAAACAGGTCCATACTCCTAAGATCCAAAGATTGGGCATTTACTCTTTTTTTTTTTTTGTTTGCAAGATTATTATGTAATTAGTAAAAATTGCCAAAAATATTACAGCAACTGGTATTTCCCGGCGTCTTCCATCCAAGTACTAACCAGGCAAAAACCTGCTATTATTGACTTTTTTTTTTTTTTTCAAGATTATTATATAATTTGTGAAAAATTTCCAAAAAATCTTAAAGCAACTGGTATTCCAGGGTGTCTCCCATCCAATTACTAACCAGGCCCATACCTGCTAAGATTCAGAGATGGGGCATTGACTCTTTTTTTTTCTTGCAAGATTATTATATAATTTGTGAAAATTTTCCAAAAATCTTAAAGCAACTGGTATTACCAGGGGTCTCCCATCCAATTACTAACCAGGCCCAAACTGCTTTAGTTTCCGAGCTCAGACATGATCTGGCATGCCAGGGTGGAATGGCCATAAGCGAAGACTGCTGCAAAAGAGAGAGCTTCTTTTAAAGATCAGCCAATCTATCGCCGGTACATTATACAGGACCAAACCTGCTTAGCTTCCGAGAGCAGACGAGATCGGGCATAGCCAGGTTGTTACGGTCGCAAGCGAAGGATACTGCAAGAGAAGACTATTTAAAGACAGCCAATCATCGCCATACATTATATAAGTAGGAATGAAAATCCAAAAGCTTACAGCACCTGGTATTCCGAGGCGGTCTCCCATCCAAGCACTAACCAGGCCAATACCTGCTAAGATTAAGAGATCGGGCATTGGCTCTTTTTTTAAAGATTATTATATAATTAGTAATAAATTTCCAATAATATT
>NW_020527653.1:27500-48908 GCF_003368295.1 Carassius auratus | reverse complement strand
GCAGTGACGCACAAATCTTGCCGATGAGAAGCTTTCTGAGGTCTGTAATACTTCTTCACAGAGTGTCAGGTGACACCTGTCTTGTCAATTTAGTTCCTGCTCAGTTTTAATGTGAGTTCTAGATTGTTAGGAGGGCATTGTTAAAGCAGGCCACTGTACAATACATTTTAAGACACACTGCCAAAGAGAAAGTTGTGACATACCCAAGCTCCTGCTTGCAAGCACTGCCAGACAGACTCTCGAAGGTTCCACGAGATTTGAACTCGGATCGCTGGATTCAGAGTCCAGAGTGCTAACCGTTACACATGGAACCTACAGTGTCTGCACATCTGTTTGAAGTGTAGAACTGCTCAAGAAAAAGATGCTGTAAAGACAGAAGAGGGCTCGTCCGGGACTTGAACCGGGACTCTCGCACACTAAGCGATAATCCATACCCCTAGACCAACGGCCCGATTGCTGTTCAGGTGGAGGTCCTTCGCCACGTACTTCAGTCTGGCTCGATGCACGGTGTCCAAATCAGTAAGTTATAAGTAGTTAATATACTGCACTACCTATCATGATGATTTATGACTTTGACCTTTGACCTTTTGACAGGTTGAACTTCCGGTAACCTTATGATGGATGGGCGGAACTTTCCGACTTCAAGGGTTAACCTATGACCTTTGCAAGCATCGATCATGTGCTTTTGACAGAAAGTTTTACCCTATTGACCTAATTAGTTTAAATCATGGTTTTGACGGCTAGTTTAAACGGAAGATGAAAGACTCCTCACGCATCGATCATGTGGTTTTGACAGAAAGTTTTACCCTATTGACCTGTTAGTTTTAAATTAAAAAGGTATATGAAAGACTCCCCAATCATCGATCATGTGGTTTTGACAGAAAGTTTTACCCTATTGACCGTTAGTTTGTTTGAAGTGTGTGCCAGTTGTTTGAACTCTGCGTCAGTTAGCTTGTTTGAAGTTTATCACAGTTATACGGTGTGTGTGTGTGGTTATAAGGCTTCTCCCCCTCCCATTACATTTATGAGCGGTGTATAAATGGGGTCGGTGTGTTCTACACGCATCACCGGAAAGGGAAACATGAGCTACATGAGCATGGATGGTTTATCCTCCCCTCAATCGGCAGATTTGGGACCGAGCAACAGGATGTTGAATAGCCTGACTATGGCGCCGAGAAAACCTTTCGGACACATCCGTTTGACAAGTTTTCTCCATGAATTTCAGAATGGACTAAAGGTGAATTTATGATGCGTAGTAACCGCGTATTCGGATAACAAAATTTCACAAACCAAACTCGAGTCGTTACGCTCTACACCACCGACCGGCCTCGGTGAGTTTCAGCTGGGGAAGACGAGTGTCTGGTATTTCCTGAAAAAGACTGGTCTCTATTTTACAAACGTGTCTGGAATGATCTGAATGACGGCGGCGAGGAGCCTTTGTACGTGGCGGAGTGGGACGGGACGACCCCGAATGTCCGGTACCGGTGTGGTGGGTGACCATACTCAAAAGAGACCGAATGATTCTGTTTACATATTCTGCTGTAAAGACAAGACAAAGCTCAACAACACACGGTTTGGACGCATCCTGCCTAACGAGCATCACGATCTGTATGAAATGCAGTTTTTGTTCAAGTGGTGCGATCTGGATCTACTGAATAGGCTTTTTTCAACCATCAACAAAATGTTCAAATGGTGTGACATGCATGACGGATACAACAAAATTAAAGTGCAAACTGTTTCCACCCCGAGAGATGTGCTCGGAGCAGCACATACTCTCTGCCGTCCCCGCCCATTCACTACAACCATTCTAAAGCTCCACGCTCGGACCTCGTCAAGCGCCGTGTATAAATCAAGGCTGAAGCGCTCCAACGCCCCCCCTCCCCTTTTTTCCACAGCGATCATAAAATACCGCGACTCGACCCTCCCGAGCATCATTTATAAACCATGGCCGAAGACCACGTATGCAGCTGCGGTATCTCTTTCGACAGCATTCTCGACCCTTCCGACGACGCAACCCTACATACTCCGGCTGACGCCGGCGGTCCATCGGGCCTCCACAACGACTGGGTCTCGGCTAAAACGGTCAGACGGCGCATAGAGTTAGAATCGTGCCTTGAAAATGATTGGGCTCCCAACAACATCGTCACCGCTGAAGCCTCGGACCTCCAAAACTACTTCGGACCATCTATCAAACGTAGCTTAGACTCAGATCTGATGATCGGGACCCCCAGCCCCCAAAGAGGGGACAAAAGTTTAGGGGTCCAATCGCAAGACTCCTCTACATTCGACCGAACCCTTCTCATTCTAATCCTGACTTCGACGTCGTAGACGGATGTTTCACCGATGTCGGATTCAAAATCGTGAAAGCCGCGACCGTGGTTTTACTGCAACATCTCATCAACGATAAGCAGAAGGACGAGTGCGAGGGTTGCGCGATTGACCATCCTAGTCAGCTGCAACATTCCTGTCTGTTTGACCCTCCCAACTACTACTTCGACACACACTTTGACAAACTTTCGGGCAAGCTGTTTAAACCCTCTTTTCATTCCATCATCACTACCCTCCTGGAGCGGTGCGGATTAAAATCTCAACCCCATCGTATTCAAGGAACAGTCGGGACTATTCTGCGCGAATTAAAAGACGAACCATTCATCGTCTCCAAGGTGGAAGAAATCAGGGCGAGACTTCTGGACAAACCCTGCAAGGAAATAGTCGGCGACGTCGTTGATCTCTGGGAAAATCTCCCAAACGCGAATGGCCAGTGACCAAACCGCCTCCAACATGGGTGCAGCCTGTAGCCTAAAGTACTGTATGGAATTATTGTTTAAAGACCATTACAGAGAGCAGATGACGAATCTCGTGAGCAAGATTATTATGGACGCATCCCACCCCGATACTCCGTGTCACGATACCGTGCGCGAGGCAAATCTAAAGAAAAATATGGCGTATATAAGAGGACTGGTTAGCTCGTGGGACTATTTGACGGACAAATGTGTTGACGGTAACGATCCACCCATTGTAATGATAAAACAGGTTCTAGATATGTTGTGTGAATCACGATCCCCGCTCGAGATCACCGATCTGCTGAGTACTTGTACCTACGTGGCAGATGTCTGCATCGAGCTAATGAAGAAATCAAAAGAATATGACTCCGATGATCAGGACGACGTTGTCAAAATCCTCGAAGTGATTACAAACGTGGACAAAATTGTCGTAATGTACGTAGCTTACATCCTTGACAAAAACATGATGGCCTGCCGCGATTTTCTTTTCTGGTTAGATTACCACTGACGGTATTATTAATCCATTTTGTATCCTGTAACATCCCTGTTATAACCGTTGTACATTTTAGTCTGTGTATGTAACATCATTATATCCATTTTGCATGTTGAATCGTATTAACCCCATTCTTTTTTTTAATCAGAGAGTATGTATTTTTTTTACATGTTGTATTTTCCATTTTTACTTATAGCATCTTTCCTATCCTCTATTATATCCATTTTACTTATAGTATTTCTATCATATCCATGTTTACTATCTTTTATTATATCCATTTTACTTATAGTATTTCTATCATATCCATGTTTACTATCTTTTATTATATCCATTTTACTTATAGTATTTCTATTATATCCATGTTTACTATCTTTTATTATATCCATTTTACTCGTAATTATATCCTGTAACATTTTTTTTAATAAAAGATTGATTCAAACCGCTTGTACGCGTCATTCTTTTTGACGGTTGCGACGGCACCATGTCGGAGCTCATGAAAGAGGCTTATTACACCCCCTCCAACCCTGGCTCTTTAGGCGGTAAAAAACGATTAAAAGACGCCGTCTTGAAAGACACCGGGGTCCGTCTAAGCGATAAACAGGTCTCAGAATGGCTGGCTGGTGAGGACGCTTACACATTACACAAACCAGCGCCTATAAAATACAAACGAAACAGAGTGGTCGTGTACGGGGTCGATACTCAGTTCCAGGCCGATCTCGTCGACATGATCGCCTACGCTAAGGATAACGACGGTCATAAATATCTGCTGACGTGCATAGACGTATTTAGCAAGTACGCCTGGGTTCGTGTGTTGAAGAATAAGAGCGGTCTCGAGGTCGCTAGAGCGTTCGAGTCTATCCTCGAAGAGGGCCGCGTGCCTCAGAAATTGCAGACGGATCAGGGAAAGGAATTTTTTAACAAACAATTTCAAGATGTGATGAAAAAGCACGACATTAATCATTTCGCTACCGCTACCGATTTGAAAGCCAGCGTCGTGGAACGATTTAACAGAACCTTAAAAAGTCGTATGTGGCGATTTTTAACGGCTACAAATTCCCGTCGATACATAGATGTTTTACAAGACATCGTGCAGGGGTACAATACCAGTTATCATCGAAGTATCAGAATGAGACCCGTGGACGTCGGTAAAGTAAACGAGGATCAAGTGTTTCAAAACTTGTACGGCGATATAAAGAAGACCGAGAGATCCGTATTTAATTTCAAAGTCGGCGACGTCGTCAGGATTTCTAAAGTGAGAGGTCCGTTCGCGAAAGGTTATGAGCAGAACTACACGGAGGAATTTTTCACCGTATCCTCGCGTATTCCGCGTCAACCCCCGGTCTACAGACTCACCGATTATGACGGCGATGTCATCGAGGGGGTTTTTTACGAAAAAGAGCTGCAAAAAATAATTGTGAGTAAAAACAAATCTTTTAAGGTGGAAAAGATTTTAGGCCAGAAAAAACAAGGGAAATCTACGCTCGTTTTAGTGAAATGGCTAGGGTGGCCTTCAAAATTTAATAGTTACATAGATAAAAAAACTCTGCTGGACTTAAAACACCCCGTCGTTTAACGGACGAGATCATACCGACGAAGGACCGCCATGGACGATCACGGGTTCTACGTCACGTTACCGTGCAATGCGTCGTCGTCGGTTTATTCTGAAAATCGCATATCCTCCTATACGACCAGGTTAGCAAAAGCTATAGACTTGAAAGGACAATGGGAAGTCGGACTCGCCGAAATCGAATATCCTAGAAGTTGGTACAACTTTGATGACGAAGACGGTCATTTCTTCCTACATACGGTCCCGGAACCCCCGGATAGCAAGACCTCCAAAGGCTCTTATAGCGGTTTTTCTGCAATTACGAAATTACACATAAGCGGCGGGTACTACGCAAACATTCGTACAATCCTGCGTGCTATAAATCAACTTACCGCACCGGCGGCCGTTTTGAGTCTCGACGAATTCAAAAACAAGGTGAATCTGACCGCGAAACCCAACATTTCGATAAGTTTTCGAGGGAGGCTAGCCACTATTTTAGGAACGACGCTAAAACCTCTAGGAGGTTTAAACTATCATAAAAAACAGATTTTACCGTAAACGCCGTCGCGGACGCCCCTCATCAATGCGATATCAACGGGGGGTTCTACACGATGTACGTCTACACGGATATTATCCAATATCAAACGGTCGGCGATTCTTACGTTCCTCTTTTGAGATGCGTACATATATCGGGTAAAAGCAACGACTCGGTCATTGCTAGATACGACAACCCACATTACGCATCGATCAGCAAGGATCACATCACCGACATCACCATAGAGCTGAAGGACGATCAAAACCGCAGAGTACCATTTTCTTACGGGAAAGTCATCGTAAAACTACACTTTAAACCGAAAAATGGTTTATTATAGACCCGGAGAGACCGCCGACTACGTCAGCTACTACCGAAATCAGGCCGGCGGGGATTTGCCGGGCTATGCCGGGGGAGGGGTTATGTACGGAGCGGGGTTAGGGGGTCTTTTCAGAGGCCTGTTCAGGATGGCTGTACCTCTGTTAAAAAGAGGATTTAGCATCGCGAAACCCCATCTAAAATCGGCCGCTAAAAATATAGTATCCGACGTCGTCTCAAACGTATTGACGCGGTCTCATAACGATAAAGCTCAAGACGGATCCGGTCTGATGGTCATGGCCCGTAAGAGGATGTCTAAACCACCCGGTGTGAGGAGGCGTGGTCAGTGGGGAAAGAAGAAAACAACACTCGGACCGAAGAAACGCTCAGTCGTACGCAGAAAGCGTAAGGCGGGTGTTAGACGAAAGGCGTCGATCAAGAGAGTCGTAAAAACCATCTTCTAACATGGCGTTATTGCATCGCATGTCGGGGGAGTGCATCAAGTCCGAGTTGGACCTATTTACGGTCCCGCTGACGCAGACCGTTATTGAGAAAAACGGCTATTTAGAAGTAGCCCCATTATCGGCCATATCGTACTCTGCACCGTTGGAGTTTTTTATCGCCGGCAACGGCGACGATTATTTGGATCTTAACAACACGATGCTCTATCTACGGGTGAAAATCACGGGGCCTGACGGAGCAGATATCGCTCACCCGGCTAAGGTGGGACCGATAAATTACCTGGCAGCTACCATGTTTTCACAGGTCGACGTAACCCTCGGCGACCGTCTGATATCTCAGAGCTCCGGAACTCATCCGTATCGCTGCATCATCGAAAGTCTGCTCAACTACGGTAAAGATACGTTGGAAAGTATTTTCAGCGCCGGGCTGTTTCACAAAGACACGGCCGGTCACATGGACGTACATGACCCCGCAGGTCGTAACGAGGGGTTGACGAAGAGATCGCTCTACACCGGGCGAAGCAGCGAGGTGGAACTGTTAGCCCCCATACACAGCGATATATTCTTTCAAGAGAAACTTTTAATTAACGGATTGGATTTAAAATTACGGTTCATACGGGCTAAGGATGAATTCTGTCTGATGAGGTCCGACGACTTGGCTTACAAATTACATATAGCGGCCGCGTCCCTATTTGTCAAAAAAGTTTCCGTATCACCCCCGGTGAGACTGGCTCACGCCCAAACGCTGCTCTCGACCACGGCCAAGTACCCCATCGACAGGGTCTGTCTAAAATCGTTCTCCATACCCGCGGGCTCTCGAGTTTCCAATCAAGAAAATCTGTTTCTAGGAACGCTGCCAAAGTCTATCGTTATCGGTATGGTCGATAACGACGCATTCACCGGCTCCTACGAGAAAAATCCATTCGCGTTCAAACATTACAATCTGGAATTCCTAACGGTCTACGTGGACGGTCAACAATTTCCCGCCAAGCCCCTACAACCTAATTTCGACGCCGGTTTGGCGGTGCGCGAATATTATCAGCTGGCGATGACGACCGGGAGACACCTTAAAGATCGACCGCTCTGTATCAGCAGGAATGATTTCCTGAACGGATACACGCTCTACGCATTTAACCTGACGCCGGACGAGGACTGCGGTCAGCACATTTCCCTCATCAAGTCCGGGAACATCAGAGTAGAAGCTCGTTTCAGACAAGCTCTGCCGAATACCGTTAATTTAATAATCTACGCCGTATTCGACAGCCTCATTGAAGTGTCTAACCGTAGACAGGTACTGATCGATCACTACTGAGAGATGAACACGCTACAACTCACAGCTATCGCGGATAAAATAGCGTGCGGGACTCATTTTCTCGGGGTTCTGCCGAGCGATCAACTACCCAAAAAACCGTTGGGGATCTTACCGTCGTTCTGCATCGTTAATACCCACCCCTCTCGATCGCGGGGGGAGCATTGGCTAGCCGTTTATTTAGCGCGAGAGGGGACGGCTTGTTTTTTCGACAGCTTCGGCAATCCGCCCGACAGCCCCCGCTTTCCAATCAGCATCAATAACTTTCTAGACGTCAACGACGTAGACGTATTATACTCCGACAGACGCGTCCAGGATTATTCATCGGATACCTGCGGACAGCACTGTGTGTTTTTTCTATATCATCTAGCCAGAGGTCGCGACTATAGCCACGTGATGAAACTATACACCGATGATTATATTAGAAATGATAAAATGGTGTCCCTCTTTGTGAAGAGATTGAGACCGCATGTTTGTAATGATAAAATGTTATCGTGCGTTCATTGTGTGCAGACATGTTTGACGTATAAATAAAAAAAAAGCTTAAACCATTATATTTCTCATCGTCTTTTATTTATTTAATCATAAGATACAAATGAATGAATGCTCGATCTAAGGAGTCGTTACATTTCCAGCCATTGTCGTAGGTCGATAGTCGGCGATTTAAACGGCGAGTCTTCAAAATCTCCACCCGAGGGAGGTGAATATCTCCTCCCTTTTTTTCTTTTATAAGGTCTAACGGACGGTGATGGGGGTTCTAAGGGTTTACTCTTTAGAGAGTTAATCGTACGTCTGACCTGTTGGTTCGGCACCGTAGAAAAAGGGATGTTTAATTCGCCAAAGGCGCGTAGAAACTCCGACCATCCCGGAGGTCTCCGTTCATCCCTAACGTTTTGCGGAGCCGTAACATTTTTTAACAAATCGACCATGTGCGAACCTTGTACGACTTTACCCCTGAACACAAACTCCCCGGATTCGTTCCACGAGCTTAGTCCTTTAGCTTTAGACATCTTGTCTAATATGTATCTGCTGTTTTTTACGCTTCTCGACGGGACGTTCTTCAGAACTTCGGCGACGACGGTCTCCTCGGCTTTACCGTCTTCGACGTTAGCGGCAGTCGGCGATTCGTCTTTAGGACCGGGGTCAAGATGGGGTAACGAAAGCGTTAAAACACCGCTCTCACGATCCCCTTGTTTAACGACGGTCAAAAACCTGTTCAGGGTTTGGCTGTAAAGTTTGACTTTTTCATAAGGATTCAAATCGTCGCGGCGTAAAATATTTCTTATGGCGGCGTCCAAATCGCTCTCCACGGTCTGTTGAATGTTCTCGCGAGCATTTTCACTCTTGAGCTTATCCAGTTGATGATGAGGGACTAAATACATCTTTTCGGCGTACTCCATCCTAACGTTTCGCTATCAAGCTCGTGAGAAACGGCACGGCGACGCTGAGGAGCGGTAGCAGGAACCCTCCCTTCTGGTTGAAGACTCGTTTCTTGGCCGCTATGCTGATTTTTTTATCGGCTACAAATTTAATAGCCGCTCTTCTCTTTTTCAGTTTTTGGTACTGTTGCCTGCTGACCGGAATGACCCCGTAGAGGATGTTTAGAGCCACTTCGCAGAGCGCTAAAATGAATTCGTCGGACGCCGATTGTAATATAAGGCGTCGTTGTTTAGGAGTGGCTTTATGTAGCATTTTTAACACCGGCAGATGCTTACAAAGCCTCGCGGACATGGCGATCACGTTCTTCTTTTTTTCGGGATATAAACCACTTGACGGTCTGAAAGCAATCCTGTTCTGAGACGGTACTGCTCCGGAGTTTTCGCTTTATAGTCTATCATCAGATATCCGAAAGGTCGGTCGACCGCGTCGTGATAACACTCCATAAAGTATTTCGTGTTTCCGGGGTACATTTGACGACCTAGCATCGCCACTTGATGGACGTCCCGAGGATTTTTAAACAGGATCATATAATTGGCGTTTAAGCTGATGGTTCGACTCGACTTTCCCTGCGCGAATAAATTTTGCACTATGTAAATAGAACTGAGATTACGATGGTGACAGTATTGAGTGAACACGCGCTGCAGTTCGACGTTAGCGCTAGCTTGTTCCATGAGATCGTCGACGACGAGAAGGTTGGCGGTGGTAACAGGCAGTAAATCATCATCATTCAGACTCTGGGGTATTCCTTGTATAAATTTAATGTCATACAATTGAAGTAAATCATCGTACAAAGTTTGCCAACAATCATACAACCAAACAATGTTTTCAATTTTCTTCGAAATGATATTCAAACCTTTTTCCAACAAAAGTTTCACAAAATAAGACTTTCCAGAATTGGACGGTCCGGATACAACGCAGCTGAAAGGGTGTTGAAGTCTGAAATCAAAATCGGACACATCCTGAGAACCTCTGTGCATCGCCATCTGATCAGTAGCCGTAAGGAAGCGTGGTATAATCGCTTAAAAGCCGACGTTTATCGTAGACGACCTTAAACCTCTTAACGACTGATTTGTTTTGTAATGTGAGAGTCTTTTTATCCCTCACAATGTTTTCCGTATGAGCCAGGATGTATTTGGATCTATCGTGAGACGTCACATAGCTGTCGACCAGACCAATCAGGGATTCGAGACAGATAGCTTTGGAATTTTTAGCATTCAGAGTTATGCCCTTAGCTTTCATGACGACTTTACCTTTGACCGTCTCAAACGCGTAAGATTTGGGAGCGCTGGCACAGAAGGTCGTTATGTGGTCGTCGGGGTCCAATTCGCTCGTCAGCTCCCCTAAATGATCACCCAGAGGAGGCTCCCAGTCGCCGTCCTTAGACACGAATATGACGCTGTCGGTGTCAGAGTATAGCAGTCGTTCGCCTAGTCTGTCCATCAATTCGTACAATTCCAGTCGTGCGTGCGCTGTAGTGAAAGCGCCTACAAAAACATTGACGTCGCGCGCCTTGCAAACATCGTCCTTGTCGGGTTTATGCTGGACTAGAGCTACGTCGTCTGAGACGAATGAGAAATAGGACAAGGTGTCGGTGTTGCCAAAAACGATTCTGGTGAAATCTTCGGGCTCGCGCACCAGAATCGTTTGAGGTAAGTTTGGTCTTAAAGAGAAGCGTCCCCACAAACTATTCAGAATTAATTTAGTGATCGCCCTTTGGGCGGCGTTGTACTTGATTTTTTCCGGGTCGAGTTGAATACCCTCTTTTTCAAAATAGTCACTAATGTAAGCCTCTTTCTCAGCATCCGTGACGACGTTCGGAGGGTAGCCCGAAGCTTGTTGTTTCAAACATAAGAAGGTCTTTACGTATTCGGCAAACAACGTGTCTGACCGTTGTGGAAAATGCCAAACCTCGTCTATCTTGGCTATCACATAGCCCTTCTCGATGGCTTTTAAAAGCTCGATACTGACCCAACAGCCCGAGAGCGATCTTTCCTGGTCCGTGTGGGTACAGCTCGAGGTCTGGTTTTGGTCTTGAGCGCAGGTTCTACATAGCGCGAACGTCAACTTCCCGTTCGAACGGCAAGGAAGGACTGGATGGAGTAAGTTGCGGGGAGGGTACACGGTGGCTTTGATAAGCCCGTAATAATTTTCAATCGGTTCGAAATCTGCGAAAATGATTTCGGGGTGTCCGATCGGGTAGCTATTCCTGGCCTGACAGAAAGGGTACAGACTGGTGAAATCCAGATATCTTATTTTCTCATCGCCGCTCACTTTGTGGTATAGCTTATAGGAGTTGCTACGGCCTCCATAGAGCGTTTCGCGCGGATTCAGCCTCTCGGGGGCGGAATAATTGGCCATAAATTCTATCACGGAGGGATCGGTCTTTTTCATCCGATTCCATTCGCATTCCCACAGAACCTCGATTTGCAAACCGTACGCTTTCCGGAGAATTTCAATCTTATCGTCAAACTGGTTCCTGAGAACCCCGTAGGGTACTCCGGACAGGGGGTGCGTCTGATTGGGTTCAAAACGACAGCAATGCCCATGGAAAACACACCCCCCATACTCTAAACCGTGTCTGACGCCGTCCTGCTCGTAGTAGCCGTCTAAAAAGAACTTACCGATCGATACCTCGGCGTGGTTTACGGCGTGATGAACGTCCACGTTTCGAGTCTTTTTTATATACTCGAGCCATTGGATCGAACCGCTCGAGTAGGACTTATTCTGACGGATGTACGCCTTGTTATGCGTCAGGGCTAGCGTGTTTCTGCTGAGATAATGTGTTTTGAAGACCCCCATTGCGCAGCTGGCGATCGTCGTGAACGCAAAAGGGTCGAGTTGGGTGCACTGTAGGAATGACGTCCTGTACTTCATACAGCCTTCACGTAATAACACGACGTCGTTAACGCCGTAGTCGTACAGTTCTTTCTTGAAGTTAAAGAGCTCACCCTTGACCGTGCTGTACCACGCGTCAAACTTTTCTTGGGCTTTATCCGACATGTTCTCGTAGTTGTAGAACTTTTTGTCAGGGTACGGTCCGACGTAGTTCTCATTTTCCACCCTGTTGAAAAGATGGGGGAAATAGCCTTTTTCAGTCGTCGTCAAGTCTAACGCAGCGGGCATTTTGGCGAGAGCGAATGGGAAAAATGAGTAGCTATCGATGTATCGTTGGGCAAATGCGTCGTCGTACATCAGGAGTAGTTTGCACCCTTGCATTATGACCTCGAGCGTGATCCCCACTTTGCAAAAATACTCCAGAATTAGAAAGGCATCAAATCTGGAGGCGTAATGAGCGATGAAGCAGTAGCCTTTGTATCGGGGTTGTCTGAAGCGCTTGATTAGCTTAGCGATACAGTCCGTGCCGTAGGCGGTAAATTTCTGACCTTTGAACGTCATGGCACAGACAAAATTAGCCTCGTGGCGTCCGTTTTCGTAACGCGATTCAAAGTCGTAAAAAATATACTTTTCACACGGTTCCTTAAGCTCTAGAGGTTGTATAAAGCATTGATGTGCTCCATCGTCCGTCAGAGACTCTCGACAATGCACACATTTGTCTGGGGCGCATGTGTGTTTGGTTTTCTGGTTGCCCGGTTTAACGTCGTAACGTCGGCTACATAGTTTGCAGTATTTGATCATATCACAGGCGGGGTATTCCTGACCGGGAGGCGGGTTTTTTTTATGCATTTCGAAACAATAAGCCGATTTACAGTAACGCAAACAATCGGGGCAATGTAGGTTTCTCGCTTGGAACCTGTAACATTCCGCATCGAAACAGATGTTGCAGACGTGCTTACATCGATGGTCTCTGCGGTTGCTGTAAGATTTGTAGCAAAATGGACACACATATGTTGAACCGAGGAACGCCTTCAAACTCGTTATCATGTAGTAGTGGTCGTCGTGGAGATACAGAAAGACTGTTTTTGGATGGGGTTCGTCTGAATTTTTGTAGGTTTCTACGAGCATGGCGTTAGATCTGTGAAATACGACAATTTTAATGTCTAGCGCTCGTTCGAACGAGGCTATGTCGCCGAGACCGATTCGGTCTTGGATGGAGAAGCCGACGCTGTTTTGGATGATGGAAGCCAGTTTTTCTAACTCGCTCTCGGGGCGTTGGGGGTTTAGAAAACGGGCGAGACAGATGGAGAAGCACAAATTATTTGAAATATTGATCGGACAAAATAAACTCGTCTTTTTCCTTTTGATCACCTCATCGACAGCCAAGTCCGTGAGTTTCCGACGACCCCCGCCTTGTCTGTTCATGGCTACGGAAGCTTCAAATTCTACGGTTTGGTCAGATAGTAACCGGTCGTTGCTCTGTAAAACTCTTTCAATTTGATCCATAAACCCATCCGCGTCGTAATTATTACCGCGGGTTAAAATCCCACTAACGGGCGTCTGTAAACTGGGAGCCGTCAATGTGATATTGATCACCGGAGAATTTTGGTCAAATTCCCTAGCGAAATCCACAATTCCGGTAAGCATGCCGTGTAACCGGGCGTGGTAAGAGGCCAAATCTGTAGAGTTAATCTCTCTCAGATTCGTAGTCCTTCTCAATGTCACGCTATTGAAACGAGGTCGTGGTAAAACATGATATCCGTTAACGTCGCCACCCTCGCGAATCAACCTGTCAACGTCTGTACGGCTTAATCGAGTCTGTGTAGTAGGGTCGACGTTACCTGATGTGGACGCTTGCGGAGTTTCATTACCGTCAGGGTGGTCTGTGTTGTCAGGATCAGCCTCGGTACACGCCGCCGGTGGGGTGTTTAAAACACCTCCGTGTTGTACAACGGGGTCGGTGTCTAGGCTAAGCAGAGGATCGAACAAATTCATATTTGGATTTACGGCTAATTCAAAAAGATCCAAAATAGGAGGGGATTCTTGATTAAACAAATACTGTTCTAAAGAGTCCGGAAGTAAACTTAGCATTTCGATCTCGTCCGGCGTCAGTTCTGTGGAGGATTGGCATAAGTCGTCTGAACCGTCCATTTTTAGATTTCAGACCAAAACACGTACTATTACAAAATCATAGAGTTAAAACAAGCATACATGAACTATTACACATTTCATAGAGTATAAAAAAGCATACATGAACTATTACAAAATCAGAATACAAAAAAGCATATATGACAAATCAGAGTATAAAAGCAGATATCGGATTATATATGTAAAACAAAGTATAAAAAGCATACATGAAATATTTAAACAATCATAGCAGACGTGAGATATAAGAAATACTTGAAATATCTGATTATATGTAAACAAAGTATAGATGGAATATAAGAATTACTCTGAATACGTCTATATTCAATTTGACTCCGCAGTCTCATATACGATGGTGAGAATGAGGTGGTGCAATATTAGCATCAATTCCCTTTGGTATTGAGTCACCGTACGATCATTTCTATCAAACTGCTGATCAATCGCCGATCTCATAGCATTGACGCGTTGGAATATTTCATTGGCCAGATCCTGAATAAAGCGATCCTGAGCATCGAATCGACTGCGTGTCTCGAGGTGATACGCACGGAGCTCACCGTGCAACGCGTCTAATCTGCTAAGGGTTTCGATTTGTCTGTCGCGAGACTCGTTGCCCAACGCGATCAATTTGTTGTTAATATCATCTTGTACATCGCGGAGTTCGACGTATTTGTTGTTTATGTCAACCTGCGCGTCGCGAAACTCTTGACCGAATGATTGTATCGAATTAATGGGGCTATGGAACGGAGGCAGATCATCGAATGATTCGTCAAGCGGCTGAGGCGGCGGCACTTCTTCCGCTTCTACTCCTTCCGACGACGGTGAGGGAGAAGGATATGGCGTTTGACCCGCGTTGGTGGTAGACACCTCGTCACGCTCGCTCGTCCAAGAACTCTGGTCCCAGGCATCGATTTGAGACATGCCCCAGGTAGTCACGTCATCCTTACGGCTTCTACTCGAGTCTGTTGGGTGTAAAAAAAATCTTAATGTTTGACACCATCTGGTTTAAATGCAAATAATGTAGTTAGTCTTACCATAAAACAGATCGGTCTCAGGACTGGTCGCGGGGCTGTTCGGTGGTACCGGACAGAGAGTTTTCCTCTCTGGAGGGCTCTCAGGACTGATCGCCGGGGGGAAACAATAAGCCTTTCTCGGAAGTTCGCCGTTCGGTTCAGGTCGGACCACCGCTGTAAAACGATAAGTCTTTCTTGGTGGTTCGTCACACGGTCCTGGACTGCCCGGAGAGGTGGGGTGATTCGTTTTTCTAGTCTTCTTTCTCGCTGGTTCGTCAGCGGGTCCGGGGAGTGATTCGTCGCAGGATCCTATTGGATTCTCGATGTGGGCCGGAGCGGGATCGGGTAGAATGTTGTCTGTTACGTTGACGGTGGGATCTTCATCGCCATCTTGCGTGAGATCGATAACTGTCTGAAAGGCGGGTTGTGTGATGAATTGGATAAAATCTAAAAAATAAAATTAGATTCCTCATAAACAAAAAAAATTTTAATTTTGATTTCTCATAAAAAAATTATGGAGACGGATCTTGTCTTACCATCGGCTGCGCTGTCTGGATCAATCGCGGCCTCTGTGAATATAAAAAAAAAAAAAAAAAATTATGATAAAAAATAAAAATTAAATTAATTAATAATATACAAAATTAAAATACATTCATTTTAGTTTATAAAAAGAATAGTTAATACGTACTTACGTGTATTAATAGCGTCAAAGGCTTGGTGCTCAATATTTGAACCTGTGATAAAAAATAAAAAGTGTTATGATTTCAAACACATGGAGAGGGTTTTTATTTACAGTTTAATGGAGCACACACACACACACACACACACTGTGACAAAGAAATCGTGATGTCATAACATTAAACCGCAAGCAGATGGCGCAATTTTCACTATAACACTGTGTCGTAACATTAAATCAACGCAGATGGCGCAATTTTCACTATAACGGCGTCATTTCATCCAGACTCACCGGGGGGAGCCATTTCACCATCATATCCTCATATGTCGTTTCACTGTGAAGAGTTAGCAAACGGGAAAAATGTTTTTCTGAGTTACGGTTAGTTACGCTTACACCTTCCGCGATGTCGTCTTCATAGATGACAAACGGATAACGGAGTGGCAAAACGTAGATTTAACGGAGCAGAATAGTATTTTCTGATATCCTATACGTAGCATTGAAGCAGGCAAAACTAAGCGCGCGTCAACCGGACGTCGTCATATTTTCAAAATAAAAGTATTTTAACAGGATGGCGTCATATTTTCAAAATAAAAGTATTTTCAACAGGATACGGTGATATTTGCAAATTAAAAGTATTTTTTCTTTTTTTTTTTCATTCATGATATTAAGTCAAATAACACAAACTTTATATTGTTAAAAATATCTCTATCAGCATATGACTGCGTAATCTGCTTAACATGAAATATTAAGACGACATAAAGACGTCATAGACTGTAAAAATAGGCTTTGATCAACGAATAGTTTTTATTTTAAATATCACTATCGGCAGATGTCTGCGTAATCTGCTTAACATGAAATATTAAGGCGGCATAAAGACGTCATAGACTGTAAAAATAGGCTTTGATCAATGAATAGTTTTTTAAATATCACTATCAGCAGATGTCTGCGTAATCTGCTTAACATGAAATATTAAGACGTCATAAAACCATCATAGACTGTAAAAATAGGCTTTGATCAATGAATAGTTTTTAAAATAACACTATCATCAGATGTCTGTGTAATCTGCTTAACATGAAGAAAATTACAGGAATGTCATGAAATAATAAGACACCATAGACTGTAAAAATAACATAACAGGCTTTGATCGATGAATAGTTTTTTTTAAAATAACACTATCAGCAGATGTCTGTGTAATCTGCTTAACATGAAGAAAATTACAGGAATGACATGAAATATGGTTTAAAACCATCATAGACTGTAAGATAGCATAACATAATTTGATCAATGAATTGTTTTTTTATTAATATCACTACCATCAGATAACATGAAATGATAAAATACTCACTTTGATCCATTGTCTTGGAAAGCAAATGTCTTGGAGAGTCGTCCAAAAAGTTTTTCTGGTTCAAAGTGATGGTTTGTAACGCGTATAAATAGGTTTATAAGGGGCGCTGTTAAAGAAAATCGGTGTTGAGTGACCACTAGGTGTCATCCTTGTTCTATGAATGAACTTGTTCAAAAGGTGGGAAACTGAACCAGGGTCGCGCATGTCGTCATAAATTAGACGGGTACAAAGAGATGCTAGCCGCTCGGCCACCGTAATTCACAGATGCAGCCGTCAGAAAACTGTCAAAAACATGGTACTCCTTCGTGAGATACGTTAGTTTTAATTAGCAATGTCTTTGAACATATTATGATTTTGTAGTAAATTCGGAAGAAAGTGAAGTGTAGCGTGCAAAAGAAGACGCTGTGAATACTTGCGGGTCAGGAAGGTGATGTGAAAACAACTCCTTTCAGCTCTCTAAACATGGATCTCGTTTTATCTGAAAACAGTCGGTTTCAGTATATTTTTTATAACGGTTTCATTTATAACCTTTTTTAAAAGAACAGAATGTTTTTCAACCTTAGAATATGTATATTATATAAAGAACTACGTGTTTTGAAAGTCTGTTGTACTGTTGTACTACAAAGTCTCTGTCTCACTCCCTGCAGGCGCGCTATCTCTCCGTATCTCTCCTGAGGCACAAGCGCGGATCAACCGTGTGCTATCATTCAGAGAGAGTCCGACAGATGGAGCTGGAGTCCCGTTTCTCACAAAGCTGAAGCTTCTGTCTAAATAAGGTAGGTGGATTGCTTTAGTAAGCTTTTCAACCTTAGTTCAATTGTTTTTAGATTATGTATATTATATAAATTATATAATGTTTTATATATATATATATATATATATATATATATATATATATATATATATATATATATATATATATATATATAAATGTGAAATAACTAAAATGTGTTTTATATTATATAAATTATATAATGTTTTATATATATATATATAAATGTGAAATAATTAAAATGTGTTTTCAATCTTTAATTGTTTGAGATTATATAAATTATATAATGTTTTATATATATATAAAATGTAGAACACACCGACCCCATTTATACACCGCTCATAAATGTAATGGGAGGGGGAGAAGCCTTATAACCACACACATAACCGTATAACTGTGATAAACTTCAAACAAGATAACTGACGCAGAGTTCAAACAACCGGCACACACTTCAAACAAACTAACGGTCAATAGGGTAAAACTTTCTGTCACAACCACATGATCGATGCTTGAGGAGTCTTTCATATACCTTTATAATTTAAAACTAACAGGTCAATAGGGTAAAACTTTCTGTCAAAAGCACATGATCGATGCGTGAGGAGTCTTTCATCTTACGTTTAAACTAGCCGTCAAAACCATGATTTAAAACTAATTAGGTCAATAGGGTAAAACTTTCTGTCAAAAGCACATGATCGATGCTTGCAAAGGTCATAGGTTAACCCTTGAAGTCGGAAAGTTCCGCCCATCCATCATAAGGTTACCGGAAGTTCAACCTGTCAAAAGGTCAAAGGTCAAAGTCATAAATCATCATGATAGGTAGTGCAGTATATTAACTACTAACATCCTGCCTCTGTAGCTGACAAGGGCAGACATAGAACTCATGCACTGACCAGATTTCTGAGAAACTCAATTTTTACGTACCAGCTCTAGCTTGGCCTGCCTTCGTAGAATAATGTTGATTAAAATACCAAACGACAAAACACATGAGCTGAATTTAACAGCAGAAACCAACATCGTGGCAGTGACACACAAATCTTGCCGATGAGAAGCTTTCTGAGGTCTGTAATGCTTCTTCACAGAGTGTCAGGTGACACCTGTCTTGTCAATTTAGTTCCTGCTCAGTTTTATGTGAGTTCTAGATTGTTAGGAGGCCATTGTTAAAGCAGGCCACTGTACCAATACATTTTAAGACACACTGCCACAGAGAAAGTTGTGACATACCCCAAGCTCCTCCTTGCCAAGCACTGCCAGACAGACTCTCGAAGGTTCCACCGAGATTTGAACTCGGATCGCTGGATTCAGAGTCCAGAGTGCTAACCGTTACACCATGGAACCTACAGTGTCTGCACATCTGTTTGAAGAGTAGAAAACACTCAAGGAGGCTCTGCGAACAGCAACTAACCAGCAAGCATCAGAACGTTCTGGGATTTGAACTCGGGCCCACTTGGTCTCTTCAGCAATAAAAGAAAAAAAAAAAACAAACCCCAACTCCAACTAGCCCTCAGATGCTCCTGCAACTAGCAAACGCAAGATGAAGGCTCACAGGTCCGTGAAGCGATCCAAGAATCTATTTTTTGCCATATCTCCACTGCTTGGGCTGCATTCCTAAAGCAATGATTAGAAAAATGTCAAGTCAAAGTTTAAACTGCAGAT
Source organism: Carassius auratus (assembly GCF_003368295.1). NCBI lineage: Eukaryota > Metazoa > Chordata > Actinopteri > Cypriniformes > Cyprinidae > Carassius > Carassius auratus. The sequence goes on along the minus strand of NW_020527653.1, from coordinate 29,590 downwards.
GAAGAACTAAGAAGAGCAGCGAGAACTGGGCATGAAAACATGCAGACGCAGCTTTAGTCTAAATTGACAGCAGCATATGTTGGACTCTTGAAGGTTCCACCGAGATTTGAACTAGGATCGCAGGATTCAGAGTCCAGAGTGCTAACCGTTACACCATGGAACCTACAGTGTCTGCACATCTGTTTGAAGTGTAGAAAACACTCAAGGAGGCTCAGCGAACAGCAACTAACCAGCAAGCATCAGAACGGTCTGGGATTTGAACTCGGGCCCACTTGGTCCCGTACAGCAATAAAAGGAAAAAAAACAAACCCCAACTCCAACAAGCCCTCAGATGCTCCTGCAACTAGCAAACGCAAGATGAAGGCTCACAGGGCCGTGAAGCGATACAAGAATCTATTTTTTGCCATATCTCCACTGCTTGCATTCCTAAACCAATATTTAGAAAAATGTCAAGTCAAAGTTTAAACTGCAGATGAAAACTGAGAAGAGCAGCGAGAAGTGGGTATGAAAACATGCAGACGCAGCTTTAGTGTTAATTGACAGTGGCATACGTTTGGCCCAGGAATGGCAGAATAGACTGAAACTGCTCAAGAAAAGATGCTGTAAAGACAGAAGAGGGCTCGTCCGGGATTTAAACCCGGGACCTCTCGCACCCTAAGCGAGAATCATACCCCTAGACCAACGAGCCACAGATTGCTGTTCAGTGGAGGTCACTTCGCCACGTACTTCAGTCTGCTCGATGCTACGGTCGCTCCAACATCCTGCCTCTGTAGCTGACAAGGGCAGACATAGAACTCATGCACTGACCAGATTTCTGAGAAACTCAATTTTTACGTACCAGCTCTAGCTTGGCCTGCCTTCGTAGAATAATGTTGATTAAAATACCAAACGACAAAACACATGAGCTGAATTTAACAGCAGAAACCAACATCGTGGCAGTGACACAACAACAATGATTAGAAAAATGTCAAGTCAAAGTCTAAACTGCAGATGAAGAACTAAGAAGAGCAGCGAGAACTGGGCATGAAAACATGCAGACGCAGGTTTAGTCTTAATTGACAGCAGCATATGTTGGACTCTTGAAGGTTCCACCGAGATTTGAACTCGGATCGCTGGATTCAGAGTCCAGAGTGCTAACCGTTACACCATGGAACCTACAGTGTCTGCACATCTGTTTGAAGTGTAGAAAACACTCAAGGAGGCTCTGCGAACAGCAACTAACCAGCAAGCATCAGAACGTTCTGGGATTTGAACTCGGGCCCACTTGGTCTCTTCAGCAATAAAAGAAAAAAAAACAAACCCCAACTCCAACTAGCCCTCAGATGCTCCTGCAACTAGCAAACGCAAGATGAAGGCTCACAGGTCCGTGAAGCGATCCAAGAATCTATTTTTTGCCATATCTCCACTGCTTGGGCTGCATTCCTAAAGCAATGATTAGAAAAATGTCAAGTCAAAGTTTAAACTGCAGATGAAGAACTAAGAAGAGCAGCGAGAACTGGGCATGAAAACATGCAGACGCAGCTTTAGTCTTAATTGACAGCAGCATATGTTGGACTCTTGAAGGTTCCACCGAGATTTGAACTCGGATCGCTGGATTCAGAGTCCAGAGTGCTAACCGTTACACCATGGAACCTACAGTGTCTGCACATCTGTTTGAAGTGTAGAAAACACTCAAGGAGGCTCAGCGAACAGCAACTAACCAGCAAGCATCAGAACGGTCTGGGATTTGAACTCGGGCCCACTTGGTCCCGTTCAGCAATAAAAGAAAAAAATACAAACCCCAACTCCAACAAGCCCTCAGATGCTCCTGCAACTAGCAAACGCAAAATGAAGGCTCACAGGTCCGTGAAGCGATCCAAGAATCTATTTTTTGCCATATCTCCACTGCTTGGGCTGCATTCCTAAACCAATGATTAGAAAAATGTCAAGTCAAAGTTTAAACTGCAGATGAAAACTGAGAAGAGCAGCGAGAAGTGGGTATGAAAACATGCAGACGCAGCTTTAGTGTTAATTGACAGTGGCATACGTTTGGCCCAGGAATGGCAGAATAGACTGAACTGCTCAAGAAAAGATGCTGTAAAGACAGAAGA
>NW_020527653.1:0-22500 GCF_003368295.1 Carassius auratus | reverse complement strand
AGCTTTCTTAGGTCTGTAATACTTCTTCACAGAGTGTCAGGTGACACCTGTCTTGTCAATTTAGTTTCTGCTCAGTTTTATGTGAGTTCTAGATTGTTAGGAGGCCATTGTTAAAGCAGGCCACTGTACCAATACATTTTAAGACACACTGCCACAGAGAAAGTTGTGACATACCTCAAGCTCCTCCTTGCCAAGCACTGCCAGACAGACTCTCGAAGGTTCCACCGAGATTTGAACTCGGATCGCTGGATTCAGAGTCCAGAGTGCTAACCGTTACACCATGGAACCTACAGTGTCTGCACATCTGTTTGAAGTGTAGAAACTGCTCAAGAAAAGATGCTGTAAAGACAGAAGAGGGCTCGTCCGGGATTTGAACCCGGGACCTCTCACACCCTAAGCGAGAATAATACCCCTAGACCAACGAGCCACAGATTGCTGTTCAGTGGAGGTCACTTCGCCACGTACTTCAGTCTGCTCGATGCTACGGTCGCTCCAACATCCTGCCTCTGTAGCTGACAAGGGCAGACATAGAACTCATGCACTGACCAGATTTCTGAGAAACTCAATTTTTACGTACCAGCTCTAGCTTGGCCTGCCTTCGTAGAATAATGTTGATTAAAATACCAAACGACAAAACACATGAGCTGAATTTAACAGCAGAAACCAACATCGTGGCAGTGACACACAAATCTTGCCGATGAGAAGCTTTCTGAGGTCTGTAATACCTCTTCACAGAGTGTCAGGTGACACCTGTCTTGTCAATTTAGTTCCTGCTCAGTTTTATGTGAGTTCTAGATTGTTAGGAGGCCATTGTTAAAGCAGGCCACTGTACCAATACATTTTAAGACACACTGCCACAGAGAAAGTTGTGACATACCCCAAGCTCCTCCTTGCCAAGCACTGCCAGACAGACTCTCGAAGGTTCCACCGAGATTTGAACTCGGATCGCTGGATTCAGAGTCCAGAGTGCTAACCGTTACACCATGGAACCTACAGTGTCTGCACATCTGTTTGAAGTGTAGAAAACACTCAAGGAGGCTCTGCGAAAAGCAACTAACCAGCAAGCATCAGAACGGTCTGGGATTTGAACTCGGGCCCACTTGCTCCCGTACAGCAATAAAAGAAAACAAAAACAAACCCCAACTCCAACAAGCCCTCAGATGCTCCTGCAACTAGCAAACGCAAGATGAAGGCTCACAGGGCCGTGAAGCGATACAAGAATCTATTTTTTGCCATATCTCCACTGCTTGCATTCCTAAACCAATATTTAGAAAAATGTCAAGTCAAAGTTTAAACTGCAGATGAAAACTGAGAAGAGCAGCGAGAAGTGGGTATGAAAACATGCAGACGCAGCTTTAATGTTAATTGACAGTGGCATACGTTTGGCCCAGGAATGGCAGAATAGACTGAAACTGCTCAAGAAAAGATGCTGTAAAGACAGAAGAGGGCTCGTCCGGGATTTGAACCCGGGACCTCTCGCACCCTAAGCGAGAATCATACCCCTAGACCAACGAGCCACAGATTGCTGGTCAGTGGAGGTCACTTCGCCACGTACTTCAGTCTGCTCGATGCTACGGTCGCTCCAACATCCTGCCTCTGTAGCTGACAAGGGCAGACATAGAACTCATGCACTGACCAGATTTCTGAGAAACTCAATTTTTACGTACCAGCTCTAGCTTGGCCTGCCTTCGTAGAATAATGTTGATTAAAATACCAAACGACAAAACACATGAGCTGAATTTAACAGCAGAAACCAACATCGTGGCAGTGACACACAAATCTTGCCGATGAGAAGCTTTCTTAGGTCTGTAATACTTCTTCACAGAGTGTCAGGTGACACCTGTCTTGTCAATTTAGTTTCTGCTCAGTTTTATGTGAGTTCTAGATTGTTAGGAGGCCATTGTTAAAGCAGGCCACTGTACCAATACATTTTAAGACACACTGCCACAGAGAAAGTTGTGACATACCTCAAGCTCCTCCTTGCCAAGCACTGCCAGACAGACTCTCGAAGGTTCCACCGAGATTTGAACTCGGATCGCTGGATTCAGAGTCCAGAGTGCTAACCGTTACACCATGGAACCTACAGTGTCTGCACATCTGTTTGAAGTGTAGAAACTGCTCAAGAAAAGATGCTGTAAAGACAGAAGAGGGCTCGTCCGGGATTTGAACCCGGGACCTCTCACACCCTAAGCGAGAATAATACCCCTAGACCAACGAGCCACAGATTGCTGTTCAGTGGAGGTCACTTCGCCACGTACTTCAGTCTGCTCGATGCTACGGTCGCTCCAACATCCTGCCTCTGTAGCTGACAAGGGCAGACATAGAACTCATGCACTGACCAGATTTCTGAGAAACTCAATTTTTACGTACCAGCTCTAGCTTGGCCTGCCTTCGTAGAATAATGTTGATTAAAATACCAAACGACAAAACACATGAGCTGAATTTAACAGCAGAAACCAACATCGTGGCAGTGACACACAAATCTTGCCGATGAGAAGCTTTCTGAGGTCTGTAATACCTCTTCACAGAGTGTCAGGTGACACCTGTCTTGTCAATTTAGTTCCTGCTCAGTTTTATGTGAGTTCTAGATTGTTAGGAGGCCATTGTTAAAGCAGGCCACTGTACCAATACATTTTAAGACACACTGCCACAGAGAAAGTTGTGACATACCCCAAGCTCCTCCTTGCCAAGCACTGCCAGACAGACTCTCGAAGGTTCCACCGAGATTTGAACTCGGATCGCTGGATTCAGAGTCCAGAGTGCTAACCGTTACACCATGGAACCTACAGTGTCTGCACATCTGTTTGAAGTGTAGAAAACACTCAAGGAGGCTCTGCGAAAAGCAACTAACCAGCAAGCATCAGAACGGTCTGGGATTTGAACTCGGGCCCACTTGCTCCCGTACAGCAATAAAAGAAAACAAAAACAAACCCCAACTCCAACAAGCCCTCAGATGCTCCTGCAACTAGCAAACGCAAGATGAAGGCTCACAGGGCCGTGAAGCGATACAAGAATCTATTTTTTGCCATATCTCCACTGCTTGCATTCCTAAACCAATATTTAGAAAAATGTCAAGTCAAAGTTTAAACTGCAGATGAAAACTGAGAAGAGCAGCGAGAAGTGGGTATGAAAACATGCAGACGCGGCTTTAATGTTAATTGACAGTGGCATACGTTTTGCCCAGGAATGGCAGAATAGACTGAAACTGCTCAAGAAAAGATGCTGTAAAGACAGAAGAGGGCTCATCCGGGATTTGAACCCGGGACCTCTCGCACCCTAAGCAAGAATCATACCCCTAGACCAACGAGCCACAGATTGCTGTTCAGTGGAGGTCACTTCGCCACGTACTTCAGTCTGCTCGATGCTACGGTCGCTCCAACATCCTGCCTCTGTAGCTGACAGGGGCAGACATAGAACTCATGCACTGACCAGATTTCTGAGAAACTCAATTTTTACGTACCAGCTCTAGCTTGGCCTGCCTTCGTAGAATAATGTTGATTAAAATACCAAACGACAAAACACATGAGCTGAATTTAACAGCAGAAACCAACATCGTGGCAGTGACACAACAACAACGATTAGAAAAATGTCAAGTCAAAGTCTAAACTGCAGATGAAGAATTAAGAAGAGCAGCGAGAACTGGGCATGAAAACTTGCAGACGCAGGTTTAGTCTTAATTGACAGCAGCATATGTTGGACTCTTGAAGGTTCCACCAAGATTTGAACTCGGATCGCTGGATTCAGAGTCCAGAGTGCTAACCATTACACCATGGAACCTACAATGTCTGCACATCTGTTTGAAGTGTGGAAAACACTCGAGGAGGCTCAGCGAACAGCAACTAACCAGCAAGCATCAGAACGGTCTGGGATTTGAACTCGGGCCCACTTGGTCCCGTTCAGCAATAAAAGAAAAAAAAACAAACCCCAACTCCAACAAGCCTTTAGATGCTCCTGCAACTAGCAAACGCAAAATGAAGGCTCACAGGTCCGTGAAGCGATCCAAGAATCTATTTTTTGCCATATCTCCACTGCTTGGGCTGAATTCCTAAACCAATGATTAGAAAAATGTCAAGTCAAAGTTTAAAATGCAGATGAAGAACTAAGAAGAGCAGCGAGAAGTGGGTATGAAAACATGCAGACGCAGCTTTAGTCTTAATTGACAGTGGCATACGTTTGGCCCAGGAATGGCAGAATAGACTGAAACTGCTCAAGAAAAGATGCTGTAAAGACAGAAGAGGGCTCGTCCGGGATTTGAACCCGGGACCTCTCGCACCCTAAGCGAGAATCATACCCCTAGACCAACGAGCCACAGATTGCTGTTCAGTGGAGGTCACTTCGCCACATACTTCAGTCTGCTCGATGCTACGGTCGCTCCAACATCCTGCTTCTGTAGCTGACAAGGGCAGACATAGAACTCATGCACTGACCAGATTTCTGAGAAACTCAATTTTTACGTACCAGCTCTAGCTTGGCCTGCCTTCGTAGAATAATGTTGATTAAAATACCAAACGACAAAACACATGAGCTGAATTTAACAGCAGAAACCAACATCGTGGCAGTGACACACAAATCTTGCAGATGAGAAGCTTTCTGTCTGTAATTCTTCTTCACAGAGTGTCAGGTGACACCTGTCTTGTCAATTTAGTTCCTGCTCAGTTTTATGTGAGTTCTAGATTGTTAGGAGGCCACTGTACCAATACATTTTAAGACACACTGCCACAGAGAAAGTTGTGACATACCCCAAGCTCCTCCTTGCCAAGCACTGCCAGACAGACTCTCGAAGGTTCCACCGAGATTTGAACTCGGATCGCTGGATTCAGAGTCCAGAGTGCTAACCGTTACACCATGGAACCTACAGTGTCTGCACATCTGTTTGAAGTGTAGAAAACACTCAAGGAGGCTCTGCGAACAGCAACTAACCAGCAAGCATCAGAACGTTCTGGGATTTGAACTCGGGCCCACTTGGTCTCTTCAGCAATAAAAGAAAAAAAAAACAAACCCCAACTCCAACTAGCCCTCAGATGCTCCGGCAACTAGCAAACGCAAGATGAAGGCTCACAGGTCCGTGAAGCGATCCAAGAATCTATTTTTTGCCATATCTCCACTGCCTGGGCTGCATTCCTAAAGCAATGATTAGAAAAATGTCAAGTCAAAGTTTAAACTGCAGATGAAGAACTAAGAAGAGCAGCGAGAACTGGGCATGAAAACATGCAGACGCAGCTTTAGTCTTAATTGACAGCAGCATATGTTGGACTCTTGAAGGTTCCACCGAGATTTGAACTCGGATCGCTGGATTCAGAGTCCAGAGTGCTAACCGTTACACCATGGAACCTACAGTGTCTGCACATCTGTTTGAAGTGTAGAAAACACTCAAGGAGGCTCAGCGAACAGCAACTAACCAGCAAGCATCAGAACGGTCTGGGATTTGAACTCGGGCCCACTTGGTCCCGTACAGCAATAAAAGGAAAAAAAACAAACCCCAACTCCAACAAGCCCTCAGATGCTCCTGCAACTAGCAAACGCAAGATAAAGGCTCACAGGGCCGTGAAGCGATACAAGAATCTATTTTTTGCCATATCTCCACTGCTTGCATTCCTAAACCAATATTTAGAAAAATGTCAAGTCAAAGTTTAAACTGCAGATTAAAACTGAGAAGAGCAGCGAGAAGTGGGTATGAAAACATGCAGACGCAGCTTTAGTGTTAATTGACAGTGGCATACGTTTGGCCCAGGAATGGCAGAATAGACTGAAACTGCTCAAGAAAAGATGCTGTAAAGACAGAAGAGGGCTCGTCCGGGATTTGAACCCGGGACCTCTCGCACCCTAAGCGAGAATCATACCCCTAGACCAACGAGCCACAGATTGCTGTTCAGTGGAGGTCACTTCGCCACGTACTTCAGTCTGCTCGATGCTACGGTCGCTCCAACATCCTGCCTCTGTAGCTGACAAGGGCAGACATAGAACTCATGCACTGACCAGATTTCTGAGAAACTCAATTTTTACGTACCAGCTCTAGCTTGGCCTGCCTTCGTAGAATAATGTTGATTAAAATACCAAACGACAAAACACATGAGCTGAATTTAACAGCAGAAACCAACATCGTGGCAGTGACACACAAATCTTGCCGATGAGAAGCTTTCTGAGGTCTGTAATACCTCTTCACAGAGTGTCAGGTGACACCTGTCTTGTCAATTTAGTTCCTGCTCAGTTTTATGTGAGTTCTAGATTGTTAGGAGGCCATTGTTAAAGCAGGCCACTGTACCAATACATTTTAAGACACACTGCCACAGAGAAAGTTGTGACATACCCCAAGCTCCTCCTTGCCAAGCACTGCCAGACAGACTCTCGAAGTTTCCACCGAGATTTGAACTCGGATCGCTGGATTCAGAGTCCAGAGTGCTAACCGTTACACCATGGACCCTACAGTGTCTGCACATCTGTTTGAAGTGTAGAAAACACTCAAGGAGGCTCTGCGAAAAGCAACTAACCAGCAAGCATCAGAACGGTCTGGGATTTGAACTCGGGCCCACTTGCTCCCGTACAGCAATAAAAGAAAAAAAAAACAAACCCCAACTCCAACAAGCCCTCAGATGCTCCTGCAACTAGCAAACGCAAGATGAAGGCTCACAGGGCCGTGAAGCGATACAAGAATCTATTTTTTGCCATATCTCCACTGCTTGCATTCCTAAACCAATATTTAGAAAAATGTCAAGTCAAAGTTTAAACTGCAAATGAAAACTGAGAAGAGCAGCGAGAAGTGGGTATGAAAACATGCAGACGCAGCTTTAATGTTAATTGACAGTGGCATATGTTTTGCCCAGGAATGGCAGAATAGACTGAAACTGCTCAAGAAAAGATGCTGTAAAGACAGAAGAGGGCTCGTCCGGGATTTGAACCCGGGACCTCTCGCACCCTAAGCGAGAATCATACCCCTAGACCAACGAGACACAGATTGCTGTTCAGTGGAGGTCACTTCGCCACGTACTTCAGTCTGCTCGATGCTACGGTCGCTCCAACATCCTGCCTCTGTAGCTGACAAGGGCAGACATAGAACTCATGCACTGACCAGATTTCTGAGAAACTCAATTTTTACGTACCAGCTCTAGCTTGGCCTGCCTTCGTAGAATAATGTTGATTAAAATACCAAACGACAAAACACATGAGCTGAATTTAACAGCAGAAACCAACATCGTGGCAGTGACACAACAACAACGATTAGAAAAATGACAAGTCAAAGTTTAAACTGCAGATGAAGAATTAAGAAGAGCAGCGAGAACTGGGCATGAAAACTTGCAGACACAGGTTTAGTCTTAATTGACAGCAGCATATGTTGGACTCATGAAGGTTCCACCGAGATTTGAACTCGGATCGCTGGATTCAGAGTCCAGAGTGCTAACCATTACACCATGGAACCTACAATGTCTGCACATCTGTTTGAAGTGTGGAAAACACTCGAGGAGGCTCAGCGAACAGCAACTAACCAGCAAGCATCAGAACGGTCTGGGATTTGAACTCGGGCCCACTTGGTCCCGTTCAGCAATAAAAGAAAAAAAAACAAACCCCAACTCCAACAAGCCTTTAGATGCTCCTGCAACTAGCAAACGCAAAATGAAGGCTCACAGGTCCGTGAAGCGATCCAAGAATCTATTTTTTGCCATATCTCCACTGCTTGGGCTGAATTCCTAAACCAATGATTAGAAAAATGTCAAGTCAAAGTTTAAACTGCAGATGAAGAACTAAGAAGAGCAGCGAGAAGTGGGTATGAAAACATGCAGACGCAGCTTCAGTCTTAATTGACAGTGGCATACGTTTGGCCCAGGAATGGCAGAATAGACTGAAACTGCTCAAGAAAAGATGCTGTAAAGACAGAAGAGGGCTCGTCCGGGATTTGAACCCGGGACCTCTCGCACCCTAAGCGAGAATCATACCCCTAGACCAACGAGCCACAGATTGCTGTTCAGTGGAGGTCACTTCGCCACATACTTCAGTCTGCTCGATGCTACGGTCGCTCCAACATCCTGCTTCTGTAGCTGACAAGGGCAGACATAGAACTCATGCACTGACCAGATTTCTGAGAAACTCAATTTTTACGTACCAGCTCTAGCTTGGCCTGCCTTCGTAGAATAATGTTGATTAAAATACCAAACGACAAAACACATGAGCTGAATTTAACAGCAGAAACCAACATCGTGGCAGTGACACACAAATCTTGCAGATGAGAAGCTTTCTGAGGTCTGTAATTCTTCTTCACAGAGTGTCAGGTGACACCTGTCTTGTCAATTTAGTTCCTGCTCAGTTTTATGTGAGTTCTAAGCCGCGTTTCCACCGCAGGAACTTTACCCAGGAACTAGGGACTTGGTCCGGTACTTGGTGTGTTTCCACCGCAGGAACCAGGAACTAAATAAAAGTTCCGGGTAAAAAAATGCCCCCTAGAAAGTCCCTGCTGGCGAGGTGGTACTTTTTTAAAGTTCCGGAACTTTCGGGGGCGGGACTTTGGCGCTAAACATGCTGATTGGTTGAGTTCACGCAGCATTGGTTGAGTTCAACCACCATTTATTCTGATCAACATTTTCAAAATATTACTGTTATTGTGTCATGAAATGTAATTTTAAAAGTATTTCAGGCGAGAATGTAGTCGTTTGAAACCCAAATATGTTGTTTATTTATAAAGACAGCGCCTATTTAAAAATGTGTTTCGCCGATCTCGTAGACGGTGAGCTCCACTCGATCAGCGGGAGCTCAGTCCTCATGTATCCGCAGTGAGCAGCCTCATCTCGGACAGATCTTCTGATGTGTGCCGCTGGCTCTGATGTCTCTTTATTGGTTAAACATAAAATATAATTCAGCTGCGGGGTAAATCTAACAGGTTTTCTTTGGTCTGTATTCAATTTATCTATATGTTAAAATGAAAATAAAAAGGCAAGTCTATATAATATTTCTTTCATTGTAATGGCTGTATATAACGTTACACTTATCCCTGAACTAAGTACATTTCTGCAGCTGTTATTATGTTTAAATGAAAATGAAAGGAGGCAGTGGTATTTTATATCCTATTTCGTTTTATTGTATACTGAGGGGAAAATTGCAGTAGCCAAAGCGATCTGAGTTCACGCAGCATTGGTTGAGTTCAACCACCATTTATTCGGATAATTTTCAAATATTACTGTTATTGTGTCATGAAATGTAATTTAAAAAGTATTTCAGGCGAGAATGTAGTTGTTTAAAACTCAAATCTATGGTTTATTTATAAAGACAGCGCCTATTTAAAAATGTGTTTCGCCGATCTCGTAGACGGTGAGCTCCACTCGATCAGCGGAAGCTCAGTCCTCATGTATCCACAGAGAGCAGCATCATCTCGTATAGATCTTCTGATATGTGCCGCTGGCTCTGATGTCTCTTTAGTGGTTAAACATAACATATAATTCAGCTGCGGGGTATATCTAACAGGTTTTCTTTGGTCTGTATTCAATTTATCTATATGTTAAAATGAAAATAAAAAAGGCAAATTTATATAATATTTCGTTTCATTGTAATGGCTGCATATACACATTTCCCTGAACTAAGTACATTTCTGCAGTTGTTATTATGCTTAAATGAAAACGAAAGGAGGCAGTGGTATTTGATATCATATTTCGTTTTATTGTAAATATACAGTAAGGAAAATTGCAGTAGCCAAGAAGAGCTGACTGAAGTTATCAAGTATGCTGTTGTTTATAGATTTACCAGACTTGCGTCGTCGCGGACATCACACTCCCGAGAGGAATGCACAAAGTCTGAACCAACTACGGAGGATGCACGTCCAAAATCAGCGTACTTTTTTTTTTTTTTAATCAGCGGTACTTTGTATTGAGAAACGCGCGCAGACCTACGTCACCAGTCTATTTGCCTAATCTACCCAGTACTTTACACCGCGGTGGAAACGCAGAAAGCAACAGGTCTGGGGGGAAAAAAGTTCCTGGGAAAAAAAGTTCCTGGTACAAATGTTCCGGGTAATTTCGGTGGAAACGCGGCACTAGATTGTTAGGAGGCCACTGTACCAATACATTTTAAGACACACTGCCACAGAGAAAGTTGTGACATACCCCAAGCTCCTCCTTGCCAAGCACTGCCAGACAGACTCTCGAAGGTTCCACCGAGATTTGAACTCGGATCGCTGGATTCAGAGTCCAGAGTGCTAACCGTTACACCATGGAACCTACAGTGTCTGCACATCTGTTTGAAGTGTAGAAAACACTCAAGGAGGCTCTGCGAACAGCAACTAACCAGCAAGCATCAGAATGTTCTGGGATTTGAACTCGGGCCCACTTGGTCTCTTCAGCAATAAAAGAAAAAAAAAACAAACCCCAACTCCAACTAGCCCTCAGATGCTCCTGCAACTAGCAAACGCAAGATGAAGGCTCACAGGTCCGTGAAGCGATCCAAGAATCTATTTTTTGCCATATCTCCACTGCTTGGGCTGCATTCCTAAAGCAATGATTAGAAAAATGTCAAGTCAAAGTTTAAACTGCAGATGAAGAACTAAGAAGAGCAGCGAGAACTGGGCATGAAAACATGCAGACGCAGCTTTAGTCTTAATTGACAGCAGCATATGTTGGACTCTTGAAGGTTCCACCGAGATTTGAACTCGGATCGCTGGATTCAGAGTCCAGAGTGCTAACCGTTACACCATGGAACCTACAATGTCTGCACATCTGTTTGAAGTGTAGAAAACACTCAAGGAGGCTCAGCGAACAGCAACTAACCAGCAAGCATCAGAACGGTCTGGGATTTGAACTCGGGCCCACTTGGTCCCGTACAGCAATAAAAGGAAAAAAAACAAACCCCAACTCCAACAAGCCCTCAGATGCTCCTGCAACTAGCAAACGCAAGATGAAGGCTCACAGGGCCGTGAAGCGATACAAGAATCTATTTTTTGCCATATCTCCACTGCTTGCATTCCTAAACCAATATTTAGAAAAATGTCAAGTCAAAGTTTAAACTGCAGATTAAAACTGAGAAGAGCAGCGAGAAGTGGGTATGAAAACATGCAGACGCAGCTTTAGTGTTAATTGACAGTGGCATACGTTTGGCCCAGGAATGGCAGAATAGACTGAAACTGCTCAAGAAAAGATGCTGTAAAGACAGAAGAGGGCTCGTCCGGGATTTGAACCCGGGACCTCTCGCACCCTAAGCTAGAATCATACCCCTAGACCAACGAGCCACAGATTGCTCTTCAGTGGAGGTCACTTCGCCACGTACTTCAGTCTGCTCGATGCTACGGTCGCTCCAACATCCTGCCTCTGTAGCTGACAAGGGCAGACATAGAACTCATGCACTGACCAGATTTCTGAGAAACTCAATTTTTACGTACCAGCTCTAGCTTGGCCTGCCTTCGTAGAATAATGTTGATTTAAATACCAAACGACAAAACACATGAGCTGAATTTAACAGCAGAAACCAACATCGTGGCAGTGACACAACAACAATGATTAGAAAAATGTCAAGTCAAAGTCTAAACTGCAGATGAAGAACTAAGAAGAGCAGCGAGAACTGGGCATGAAAACATGCAGACGCAGGTTTAGTCTTAATTGACAGCAGCATATGTTGGACTCTTGAAGGTTCCACCGAGATTTGAACTCGGATCGCTGGATTCAGAGTCCAGAGTGCTAACCATTACACCATGGAACCTACAGTGTCTGCACATCTGTTTGAAGTGTGGAAAACACTCAAGGAGGCTCAGCAAACAGCAACTAACCAGCAAGCATCAGAACGGTCTGGGATTTGAACTCGGGCCCACTTGGTCCCGTTCAGCAATAAAAGAAAAAAAAAAACAAACCCCAACTCCAACAAGCCCTCAGATGCTCCTGCAACTAGCAAACGCAAAATGAAGGCTCACAGGTCCGTGAAGCGATCCAAGAATCTATTTTTTGCCATATCTCCACTGCTTGGGCTGCATTCCTAAACCAATGATTAGAAAAATGTCAAGTCAAAGTTTAAACTGCAGATGAAGAACTAAGAAGAGCAGTGAGAAGTGGGTATGAAAACATGCAGACGCAGCTTTAGTCTTAATTGACAGTGGCATACGTTTGGCCCAGGAATGGCAGAATAGACTGAAACTGCTCAAGAAAAGATGCTGTAAAGACAGAAGAGGGCTCGTCCGGGATTTGAACCGGGGACCTCTCGCACCCTAAGCGAGAATCATACCCCTTGACCAACGAGCCACAGATTGCTGTTCAGTGGAGGTCACTTCGCCACGTACTTCAGTCTGCTCGATGCTACGGTCGCTCCAACATCCTGCCTCTGTAGCTGACAAGGGCAGACATAGAACTCATGCACTGACCAGATTTCTGAGAAACTCAAATTTTACGTACCAGCTCTAGCTTGGCCTGCCTTCGTAGAATAATGTTGATTAAAATACCAAACGACAAAACACATGAGCTGAATTTAACAGCAGAAACCAACATCGTGGCAGTGACACACAAATCTTGACGATGAGAAGCTTTCTGAGGTCTGTAATGCTTCTTCACAGAGTGTCAGGTGACACCTGTCTTGTCAATTTAGTTCCTGCTCAGTTTTATGTGAGTTCTAGATTGTTAGGAGGCCACTGTACCAATACATTTTAAGACACACTGCCACAGAGAAAGTTGTGACATACCCCAAGCTCCTCCTTGCCAAGCACTGCCAGACAGACTCTTGAAGGTTCCACCGAGATTTGAACTCGGATCGCTGGATTCAGAGTCCAGAGTGCTAACCGTTACACCATGGAACCTACAGTGTCTGCACATCTGTTTGAAGTGTAGAAAACACTCAAGGAGGCTCTGCGAACAGCAACTAACCAGCAAGCATCAGAACGTTCTGGGATTTGAACTCGGGCCCACTTGGTCTCTTCAGCAATAAAAGAAAAAAAAAACAAACCCCAACTCCAACTAGCCCTCAGATGCTCCGGCAACTAGCAAACGCAAGATGAAGGCTCACAGGTCCGTGAAGCGATCCAAGAATCTATTTTTTGCCATATCTCCACTGCCTGGGCTGCATTCCTAAAGCAATGATTAGAAAAATGTCAAGTCAAAGTTTAAACTGCAGATGAAGAACTAAGAAGAGCAGCGAGAACTGGGCATGAAAACATGCAGACGCAGCTTTAGTCTTAATTGACAGCAGCATATGTTGGACTCTTGAAGGTTCCACCGAGATTTGAACTCGGATCGCTGGATTCAGAGTCCAGAGTGCTAACCGTTACACCATGGAACCTACAGTGTCTGCACATCTGTTTGAAGTGTAGAAAACACTCAAGGAGGCTCAGCGAACAGCAACTAACCAGCAAGCATCAGAACGGTCTGGGATTTGAACTCGGGCCCACTTGGTCCCGTACAGCAATAAAAGGAAAAAAAACAAACCCCAACTCCAACAAGCCCTCAGATGCTCCTGCAACTAGCAAACGCAAGATGAAGGCTCACAGGGCCGTGAAGCGATACAAGAATCTATTTTTTGCCATATCTCCACTGCTTGCATTCCTAAACCAATATTTAGAAAAATGTCAAGTCAAAGTTTAAACTGCAGATTAAAACTGAGAAGAGCAGCGAGAAGTGGGTATGAAAACATGCAGACGCAGCTTTAGTGTTAATTGACAGTGGCATACGTTTGGCCCAGGAATGGCAGAATAGACTGAAACTGCTCAAGAAAAGATGCTGTAAAGACAGAAGAGGGCTCGTCCGGGATTTGAACCCGGGACCTCTCGCACCCTAAGCGAGAATCATACCCCTAGACCAACGAGCCACAGATTGCTGTTCAGTGGAGGTCACTTCGCCACATACTTCAGTCTGCTCGATGCTACGGTCGCTCCAACATCCTGCTTCTGTAGCTGACAAGGGCAGACATAGAACTCATGCACTGACCAGATTTCTGAGAAACTCAATTTTTACGTACCAGCTCTAGCTTGGCCTGCCTTCGTAGAATAATGTTGATTAAAATACCAAACGACAAAACACATGAGCTGAATTTAACAGCAGAAACCAACATCGTGGCAGTGACACACAAATCTTGCAGATGAGAAGCTTTCTGAGGTCTGTAATTCTTCTTCACAGAGTGTCAGGTGACACCTGTCTTGTCAATTTAGTTCCTGCTCAGTTTTATGTGAGTTCTAAGCCGCGTTTCCACCGCAGGAACTTTACCCAGGAACTAGGGACTTGGTCCGGTACTTGGTGTGTTTCCACCGCAGGAACCAGGAACTAAATAAAAGTTCCGGGTAAAAAAATGCCCCCTAGAAAGTCCCTGCTGGCGAGGTGGTACTTTTTTAAAGTTCCGGAACTTTCGGGGGCGGGACTTTGGCGCTAAACATGCTGATTGGTTGAGTTCACGCAGCATTGGTTGAGTTCAACCACCATTTATTCTGATCAACATTTTCAAAATATTACTGTTATTGTGTCATGAAATGTAATTTTAAAAGTATTTCAGGCGAGAATGTAGTCGTTTGAAACCCAAATATGTTGTTTATTTATAAAGACAGCGCCTATTTAAAAATGTGTTTCGCCGATCTCGTAGACGGTGAGCTCCACTCGATCAGCGGGAGCTCAGTCCTCATGTATCCGCAGTGAGCAGCCTCATCTCGGACAGATCTTCTGATGTGTGCCGCTGGCTCTGATGTCTCTTTATTGGTTAAACATAAAATATAATTCAGCTGCGGGGTAAATCTAACAGGTTTTCTTTGGTCTGTATTCAATTTATCTATATGTTAAAATGAAAATAAAAAGGCAAGTCTATATAATATTTCTTTCATTGTAATGGCTGTATATAACGTTACACTTATCCCTGAACTAAGTACATTTCTGCAGCTGTTATTATGTTTAAATGAAAATGAAAGGAGGCAGTGGTATTTTATATCCTATTTCGTTTTATTGTATACTGAGGGGAAAATTGCAGTAGCCAAAGCGATCTGAGTTCACGCAGCATTGGTTGAGTTCAACCACCATTTATTCGGATAATTTTCAAATATTACTGTTATTGTGTCATGAAATGTAATTTAAAAAGTATTTCAGGCGAGAATGTAGTTGTTTAAAACTCAAATCTATGGTTTATTTATAAAGACAGCGCCTATTTAAAAATGTGTTTCGCCGATCTCGTAGACGGTGAGCTCCACTCGATCAGCGGAAGCTCAGTCCTCATGTATCCACAGAGAGCAGCATCATCTCGTATAGATCTTCTGATATGTGCCGCTGGCTCTGATGTCTCTTTAGTGGTTAAACATAACATATAATTCAGCTGCGGGGTATATCTAACAGGTTTTCTTTGGTCTGTATTCAATTTATCTATATGTTAAAATGAAAATAAAAAAGGCAAATTTATATAATATTTCGTTTCATTGTAATGGCTGCATATACACATTTCCCTGAACTAAGTACATTTCTGCAGTTGTTATTATGCTTAAATGAAAACGAAAGGAGGCAGTGGTATTTGATATCATATTTCGTTTTATTGTAAATATACAGTAAGGAAAATTGCAGTAGCCAAGAAGAGCTGACTGAAGTTATCAAGTATGCTGTTGTTTATAGATTTACCAGACTTGCGTCGTCGCGGACATCACACTCCCGAGAGGAATGCACAAAGTCTGAACCAACTACGGAGGATGCACGTCCAAAATCAGCGTACTTTTTTTTTTTTTTAATCAGCGGTACTTTGTATTGAGAAACGCGCGCAGACCTACGTCACCAGTCTATTTGCCTAATCTACCCAGTACTTTACACCGCGGTGGAAACGCAGAAAGCAACAGGTCTGGGGGGAAAAAAGTTCCTGGGAAAAAAAGTTCCTGGTACAAATGTTCCGGGTAATTTCGGTGGAAACGCGGCACTAGATTGTTAGGAGGCCACTGTACCAATACATTTTAAGACACACTGCCACAGAGAAAGTTGTGACATACCCCAAGCTCCTCCTTGCCAAGCACTGCCAGACAGACTCTCGAAGGTTCCACCGAGATTTGAACTCGGATCGCTGGATTCAGAGTCCAGAGTGCTAACCGTTACACCATGGAACCTACAGTGTCTGCACATCTGTTTGAAGTGTAGAAAACACTCAAGGAGGCTCTGCGAACAGCAACTAACCAGCAAGCATCAGAATGTTCTGGGATTTGAACTCGGGCCCACTTGGTCTCTTCAGCAATAAAAGAAAAAAAAAACAAACCCCAACTCCAACTAGCCCTCAGATGCTCCTGCAACTAGCAAACGCAAGATGAAGGCTCACAGGTCCGTGAAGCGATCCAAGAATCTATTTTTTGCCATATCTCCACTGCTTGGGCTGCATTCCTAAAGCAATGATTAGAAAAATGTCAAGTCAAAGTTTAAACTGCAGATGAAGAACTAAGAAGAGCAGCGAGAACTGGGCATGAAAACATGCAGACGCAGCTTTAGTCTTAATTGACAGCAGCATATGTTGGACTCTTGAAGGTTCCACCGAGATTTGAACTCGGATCGCTGGATTCAGAGTCCAGAGTGCTAACCGTTACACCATGGAACCTACAATGTCTGCACATCTGTTTGAAGTGTAGAAAACACTCAAGGAGGCTCAGCGAACAGCAACTAACCAGCAAGCATCAGAACGGTCTGGGATTTGAACTCGGGCCCACTTGGTCCCGTACAGCAATAAAAGGAAAAAAAACAAACCCCAACTCCAACAAGCCCTCAGATGCTCCTGCAACTAGCAAACGCAAGATGAAGGCTCACAGGGCCGTGAAGCGATACAAGAATCTATTTTTTGCCATATCTCCACTGCTTGCATTCCTAAACCAATATTTAGAAAAATGTCAAGTCAAAGTTTAAACTGCAGATTAAAACTGAGAAGAGCAGCGAGAAGTGGGTATGAAAACATGCAGACGCAGCTTTAGTGTTAATTGACAGTGGCATACGTTTGGCCCAGGAATGGCAGAATAGACTGAAACTGCTCAAGAAAAGATGCTGTAAAGACAGAAGAGGGCTCGTCCGGGATTTGAACCCGGGACCTCTCGCACCCTAAGCTAGAATCATACCCCTAGACCAACGAGCCACAGATTGCTCTTCAGTGGAGGTCACTTCGCCACGTACTTCAGTCTGCTCGATGCTACGGTCGCTCCAACATCCTGCCTCTGTAGCTGACAAGGGCAGACATAGAACTCATGCACTGACCAGATTTCTGAGAAACTCAATTTTTACGTACCAGCTCTAGCTTGGCCTGCCTTCGTAGAATAATGTTGATTTAAATACCAAACGACAAAACACATGAGCTGAATTTAACAGCAGAAACCAACATCGTGGCAGTGACACAACAACAATGATTAGAAAAATGTCAAGTCAAAGTCTAAACTGCAGATGAAGAACTAAGAAGAGCAGCGAGAACTGGGCATGAAAACATGCAGACGCAGGTTTAGTCTTAATTGACAGCAGCATATGTTGGACTCTTGAAGGTTCCACCGAGATTTGAACTCGGATCGCTGGATTCAGAGTCCAGAGTGCTAACCATTACACCATGGAACCTACAGTGTCTGCACATCTGTTTGAAGTGTGGAAAACACTCAAGGAGGCTCAGCAAACAGCAACTAACCAGCAAGCATCAGAACGGTCTGGGATTTGAACTCGGGCCCACTTGGTCCCGTTCAGCAATAAAAGAAAAAAAAAACAAACCCCAACTCCAACAAGCCCTCAGATGCTCCTGCAACTAGCAAACGCAAAATGAAGGCTCACAGGTCCGTGAAGCGATCCAAGAATCTATTTTTTGCCATATCTCCACTGCTTGGGCTGCATTCCTAAACCAATGATTAGAAAAATGTCAAGTCAAAGTTTAAACTGCAGATGAAGAACTAAGAAGAGCAGTGAGAAGTGGGTATGAAAACATGCAGACGCAGCTTTAGTCTTAATTGACAGTGGCATACGTTTGGCCCAGGAATGGCAGAATAGACTGAAACTGCTCAAGAAAAGATGCTGTAAAGACAGAAGAGGGCTCGTCCGGGATTTGAACCGGGGACCTCTCGCACCCTAAGCGAGAATCATACCCCTTGACCAACGAGCCACAGATTGCTGTTCAGTGGAGGTCACTTCGCCACGTACTTCAGTCTGCTCGATGCTACGGTCGCTCCAACATCCTGCCTCTGTAGCTGACAAGGGCAGACATAGAACTCATGCACTGACCAGATTTCTGAGAAACTCAAATTTTACGTACCAGCTCTAGCTTGGCCTGCCTTCGTAGAATAATGTTGATTAAAATACCAAACGACAAAACACATGAGCTGAATTTAACAGCAGAAACCAACATCGTGGCAGTGACACACAAATCTTGACGATGAGAAGCTTTCTGAGGTCTGTAATGCTTCTTCACAGAGTGTCAGGTGACACCTGTCTTGTCAATTTAGTTCCTGCTCAGTTTTATGTGAGTTCTAGATTGTTAGGAGGCCACTGTACCAATACATTTTAAGACACACTGCCACAGAGAAAGTTGTGACATACCCCAAGCTCCTCCTTGCCAAGCACTGCCAGACAGACTCTCGAAGGTTCCACCGAGATTTGAACTCGGATCGCTGGATTCAGAGTCCAGAGTGCTAACCGTTACACCATGGAACCTACAGTGTCTGCACATCTGTTTGAAGTGTAGAAAACACTCAAGGAGGCTCTGCGAACAGCAACTAACCAGCAAGCATCAGAACGTTCTGGGATTTGAACTCGGGCCCACTTGGTCTCTTCAGCAATAAAAGAAAAAAAAACAAACCCCAACTCCAACTAGCCCTCAGATGCTCCTGCAACTAGCAAACGCAAGATGAAGGCTCACAGGTCCGTGAAGCGATCCAAGAATCTATTTTTTGCCATATCTCCACTGCTTGGGCTGCATTCCTAAAGCAATGATTAGAAAAATGTCAAGTCAAAGTTTAAACTGCAGATGAAGAACTAAGAAGAGCAGCGAGAACTGGGCATGAAAACATGCAGACGCAGCTTTAGTCTTAATTTGCAGCAGCATATGTTGGACTCTTGAAGGTTCCACCGAGATTTGAACTCGGATCGCTGGATTCAGAGTCCAGAGTGCTAACCGTTACACCATGGAACCTACAGTGTCTGCAAATCTGTTTGAAGTGTAGAAAACACTCAAGGAGGCTCAGCGAACAGCAACTAACCAGCAAGCATCAGAACGGTCTGGGATTTGAACTCGGGCCCACTTGGTCCCGTTCAGCAATAAAAGGAAAAAATACAAACCCCAACTCCAACAAGCCCTCAGATGCTCCTGCAACTAGCAAACGCAAGATGAAGGCTCACAGGTCCGTGAAGCGATCCAAGAATCTATTTTTTGCCATATCTCCACTGCTTGGCGCATTCCTAAACCAATGATTAGAAAAATGTCAAGTCAAAGTTTAAACTGCAGATGAAAACTGAGAAGAGCAGCGAGAAGTGGGTATGAAAACATGCAGACGCAGCTTTAGTGTTAATTGACAGTGGCATACGTTTGGCCCAGGAATGGCAGAATAGACTGAAACTGCTCAAGAAAAGATGCTGTAAAGACAGAAGAGGGCTCGTCCGGGATTTGAACCCGGACCTCTCGCACCCTAAGCGAGAATCATACCCCTAGACCAACGAGCCACAGATTGCTGTTCAGTGGAGGTCACTTCGCCACGTACTTCAGTCTGCTCGATGCTACGGTCGCTCCAACATCCTGCCTCTGTAGCTGACAAGGGCAGACATAGAACTCATGCACTGACCAGATTTCTGAGAAACTCAATTTTTACGTACCAGCTCTAGCTTGGCCTGCCTTCGTAGAATAATGTTGATTAAAATACCAAACGACAAAACACATGAGCTGAATTTAACAGCAGAAACCAACATCGTGGCAGTGACGCACAAATTGCCGAGAGAAGCTTTCTGAGGTCTGTAAATACTTCTTCACAGAGTGTCAGTGACACCTGTCTTGTCAATTAGTTCCTGCTCCAGTTTTTATGTGAGTTCTAGATTGTTAGGAGGCCATTGTTAAAGCAGGCCACTGTACCAATACATTTTAAGACACACTGCCACAGAGAAAGTGTGACATACCCCAAGCTGCTCCTTGCCAAGCACTGCCAGACAGACTCTCGAAGGTTCCACCGAGATTTGAACTCGGATCACTGGATTCAGAGTCCAGAGTGCTAACCGTTACACCATGGAACCTACAGTGTCTGCACATCTGTTTGAAGTGTAGAAAACACTCAAGGAGGCTCCAGCGAACAGCAACTAACCAGCAAGCATCAGAACGGTCTGGGATTTGAACTCGGGCCCACTTGGTCCCGTTCAGCAATAAAAGAAAAAAATACAAACCCCAACTCCAACAAGCCCTCAGATGCTCCTGCAACTAGCAAACGCAAAATGAAGGCTCACAGGTCCGTGAAGGCGATCCAAGAATCTATTTTTTGCCATATCTCCACTGCTTGGGGCTGCATTCCTAAACCAATGATTAGAAAAATGTCAAGTCAAAGTTTAAAACTGCAGATGAAAACTGAGAAGAGCAGCGAGAAGTGGGTATGAAAAAATGCAGACGCAGCTTTAGTGTTAATTGACAGTGGCATACGTTTGGCCCAGGAATGGCAGAATAGACTGAAACTGCTCAAGAAAAGATGCTGTAAAGACAGAAGAGGGCTCGTCCGGGATTTGAACCCGGGACCTCTCACACCCTAAGCGAGAATAATACCCCTAGACCAACGAGCCACAGATTGCTGTTCAGTGGAGGTCACTTCGCCACGTACTTCAGTCTGCTCGATGCTACGGTCGCTCCAACATCCTGCCTCTGTAGCTGACAAGGGCAGACATAGAACTCATGCACTGACCAGATTTCTGAGAAACTCAATTTTTACGTACCAGCTCTAGCTTGGCCTGCCTTCGTAGAATAATGTTGATTAAAATACCAAACGACAAAACACATGAGCTGAATTTAACAGCAGAAACCAACATCGTGGCAGTGACACACAAATCTTGCCGATGAGAAGCTTTCTGAGGTCTGTAATACTTCTTCACAGAGTGTCCAGGTGACACCTGTCTTGTCAATTTAGTTCCTGCTCAGTTTTATGTGAGTTCTAGATTGTTAGGAGGCCCATTGTTAAAGCAGGCCACTGTACCAATACATTTTAAGACACACTGCCACAGAGAAAGTTGTGACATACCTCAAGCTCCTCCTTGCCAAGCACTGCCAGACAGACTCTCGAAGGTTCCTCCGAGATTTGAACTCAGATCGCTGGATTCAGAGTCCAGAGTGCTAACCGTTACACCATGGAACCTACAGTGTCTGCACATCTGTTTGAAGTGTAGAAAACACTCAAGGAGGCACTGCGAAAGCAACTAACCAGCAAGCATCAGAAACGGTCTGGGATCTGATAACTCGGGCCCACTTGCTCCCGTACAGCAATAAAAGAAAAAAAAAACAAACCCCAACTCACAACAAGGCCCTCAGATGCTGAGGTTGCCGCTGCAACCTCAGAGCAAAGACGCAGAGTTGACAGGCTCACAGGGCCGGTGAAAGGCGATACAATGAATTCTATTTTTGTTGCCATATCTCCACTGCTTGGGCTGCATTCCTAAACCAATGATTAGAAAAATGTCAAGTCAAAGTTTAAACTGCAGATGAAGAACTAAGAAGAGCAGCGAGAACTGGGCATGAAAACATGCAGACGCAGCTTTAGTCTTAATTGACAGCAGCATATGTTGGACTCTTGAAGGTTCCACCGAGATTTGAACTCGGATCGCTGGATTCAGAGTCCAGAGTGCTAACCGTTACACCATGGAACCTACAGTGTCTGCACATCTGTTTGAAGTGTAGAAAACACTCAAGGAGGCTCAGCGAACAGCAACTAACCAGCAAGCATCAGAACGGTCTGGGATTTGAACTCGGGCCCACTTGGTCCCGTTCAGCAATAAAAGAAAAAAAACAAACCCAAACTCCAACAAGCCTCAGATGCTTCCTGCAACTAGCAAACGCAAGATGAAGGCTCACAGGGCCGTGAAGCGATACAAGAATCTATTTTTTGCCATATCTCCACTGCTTGCATTCCTAAACCAATATTTAGAAAAATGTCAAGTCAAAGTTTAAACTGCAGATGAAAACTGAAGAAGAGCAGCGAGAAGTGGGTATGAAAACATGCAGACGCAGCTTTAGTGTTAATTGACAGTGGCATACGTTTGGCCCAGGAATGGCAGAATAGACTGAAACTGCTCAAGAAAAGATGCTGTAAAGACAGAAGAGGGCTCGTCCGGGATTTGAACCCGGGACCTCTCGCACCCTAAGCGAGAAATCATACCCCTAGACCAACGAGCCACAGATTGCTGTTCAGTGGAGGTCACTTCGCCACGTACTTCAGTCTGCTCGATGCTACGGTCGCTCCAACATCCTGCCTCTGTAGCTGACAGGGCAGACATAGAACTCATGCACTGACCAGATTTCTGAGAAACTCAATTTTTACGTACCAGCTCTAGCTTGGCCTGCCTTCGTAGAATAATGTTGATTAAAATACCAAACGACAAAACACATGAGCTGAATTTAACAGCAGAAACAAACATCGTG
>NW_020527652.1:32500-41677 GCF_003368295.1 Carassius auratus | reverse complement strand
TCAAGTCAAAGTTTAAACTGCAGATGAAGAACTAAGAAGAGCAGCGAGAACTGGGCATGAAAACATGCAGACGCAGCTTTAGTCTTAATTGACAGCAGCATATGTTGGACTCTTGAAGGTTCCACCGAGATTTGAACTCGGATCGCTGGATTCAGAGTCCAGAGTGCTAACCGTTACACCATGGAACCTACAGTGTCTGCACATCTGTTTGAAGTGTGAAAACACTCAAGGAGCTCAGCGAACAGCAACTAACCAGCAAGCATCAGAACGGTCTGGATTTGAACTCGGGCCCACTTGGTCCCGTTACAGCAATAAAAAGAAAAAAACAAACCCCAACTCCAACAAGCCCCTCAGATGCTCCTGCAACTAGCAAACGCAAGATGAAGGCTCACAGGGCCGTGAAGCGATACAAGAATCTATTTTTTGCCATATCTCCACTGCTTGCATTCCTAAACCAATATTTAGAAAAATGTCAAGTCAAAGTTTAAACTGCAGATTAAAACTGAGAAGAGCAGCGAGAAGTGGGTATGAAAACATGCAGACGCAGCTTTAGTGTTAATTGACAGTGGCATACGTTTGGCCCAGGAATGGCAGAATAGACTGAAACTGCTCAAGAAAAGATGCTGTAAAGACAGAAGAGGGCTCGTCCGGGATTTGAACCCGGGACCTCTCGCACCCTAAGCGAGAATCATACCCTAGACCAACGAGCCACAGATTGCTGTTCAGTGGAGGTCACTTCGCCACATACTTCAGTCTGCTCGATGCTACGGTCGCTCCAACATCCTGCTTCTGTAGCTGACAAGGGCAGACATAGAACTCATGCACTGACCAGATTTCTGAGAAACTCAATTTTTACGTACCAGCTCTAGCTTGGCCTGCCTTCGTAGAATAATGTTGATTAAAATACCAAACGACAAAACACATGAGCTGAATTTAACAGCAGAAACCAACATCGTGGCAGTGACACACAAATCTTGCAGATGAGAAGCTTTCTGAGGTCTGTAATTCTTCTTCACAGAGTGTCAGGTGACACCTGTCTTGTCAATTTAGTTCCTGCTCAGTTTTATGTGAGTTCTAAGCCGCGTTTCCACCGCAGGAACTTTACCCAGGAACTAGGGACTTGGTCCGGTACTTGGTGTGTTTCCACCGCAGGAACCAGGAACTAAATAAAAGTTCCGGGTAAAAAAATGCCCCCTAGAAAGTCCCTGCTGGCGAGGTGGTACTTTTTTAAAGTTCCGGAACTTTCGGGGGGCGGGACTTTGGCGCTAAACATGCTGATTGGTTGAGTTCACGCAGCATTGGTTGAGTTCAACCACCATTTATTCTGATCAACATTTTCAAAATATTACTGTTATTGTGTCATGAAATGTAATTTTAAAAGTATTTCAGGCGAGAATGTAGTCGTTTGAAACCCAAATATGTTGTTTATTTATAAAGACAGCGCCTATTTAAAATGTGTTTCGCCGATCTCGTAGACGGTGAGCTCCACTCGATCAGCGGGAGCTCAGTCCTCATGTATCCGCAGTGAGCAGCCTCATCTCGGACAGATCTTCTGATGTGTGCCGCTGGCTCTGATGTCTCTTTATTGGTTAAACATAAAATATAATTCAGCTGCGGGGTAAATCTAACAGGTTTCTTTGGTCTGTATTCAATTTATCTATATGTTAAAA
This sequence comes from Carassius auratus, assembly GCF_003368295.1. Classification (NCBI taxonomy): domain Eukaryota; kingdom Metazoa; phylum Chordata; class Actinopteri; order Cypriniformes; family Cyprinidae; genus Carassius; species Carassius auratus. Next base: position 40,007 of record NW_020527652.1, on the reverse strand, counting down.
TGAAAATAAAAAGGCAAGTCTATATAATATTTCTTTCATTGTAATGGCTGTATATAACGTTACACTTATCCCTGAACTAAGTACATTTCTGCAGCTGTTATTATGTTTAAATGAAAATGAAAGGAGGCAGTGGTATTTTATATCCTATTTCGTTTTATTGTATACTGAGGGGAAAATTGCAGTAGCCAAAGCGATCTGAGTTCACGCAGCATTGGTTGAGTTCAACCACCATTTATTCGGATAATTTTCAAATATTACTGTTATTGTGTCATGAAATGTAATTTAAAAAGTATTTCAGGCGAGAATGTAGTTGTTTAAAACTCAAATCTATGGTTTATTTATAAAGACAGCGCCTATTTAAAAATGTGTTTCGCCGATCTCGTAGACGGTGAGCTCCACTCGATCAGCGGAAGCTCAGTCCTCATGTATCCACAGAGAGCAGCATCATCTCGTATAGATCTTCTGATATGTGCCGCTGGCTCTGATGTCTCTTTAGTGGTTAAACATAACATATAATTCAGCTGCGGGGTATATCTAACAGGTTTTCTTTGGTCTGTATTCAATTTATCTATATGTTAAAATGAAAATAAAAAAGGCAAATTTATATAATATTTCGTTTCATTGTAATGGCTGCATATACACATTTCCCTGAACTAAGTACATTTCTGCAGTTGTTATTATGCTTAAATGAAAACGAAAGGAGGCAGTGGTATTTGATATCATATTTCGTTTTATTGTAAATATACAGTAAGGAAAATTGCAGTAGCCAAGAAGAGCTGACTGAAGTTATCAAGTATGCTGTTGTTTATAGATTTACCAGACTTGCGTCGTCGCGGACATCACACTCCCGAGAGGAATGCACAAAGTCTGAACCAACTACGGAGGATGCACGTCCAAAATCAGCGTACTTTTTTTTTTTTTTAATCAGCGGTACTTTGTATTGAGAAACGCGCGCAGACCTACGTCACCAGTCTATTTGCCTAATCTACCCAGTACTTTACACCGCGGTGGAAACGCAGAAAGCAACAGGTCTGGGGGGAAAAAAGTTCCTGGGAAAAAAAGTTCCTGGTACAAATGTTCCGGGTAATTTCGGTGGAAACGCGGCACTAGATTGTTAGGAGGCCACTGTACCAATACATTTTAAGACACACTGCCACAGAGAAAGTTGTGACATACCCCAAGCTCCTCCTTGCCAAGCACTGCCAGACAGACTCTCGAAGGTTCCACCGAGATTTGAACTCGGATCGCTGGATTCAGAGTCCAGAGTGCTAACCGTTACACCATGGAACCTACAGTGTCTGCACATCTGTTTGAAGTGTAGAAAACACTCAAGGAGGCTCTGCGAACAGCAACTAACCAGCAAGCATCAGAATGTTCTGGGATTTGAACTCGGGCCCACTTGGTCTCTTCAGCAATAAAAGAAAAAAAAAACAAACCCCAACTCCAACTAGCCCTCAGATGCTCCTGCAACTAGCAAACGCAAGATGAAGGCTCACAGGTCCGTGAAGCGATCCAAGAATCTATTTTTTGCCATATCTCCACTGCTTGGGCTGCATTCCTAAAGCAATGATTAGAAAAATGTCAAGTCAAAGTTTAAACTGCAGATGAAGAACTAAGAAGAGCAGCGAGAACTGGGCATGAAAACATGCAGACGCAGCTTTAGTCTTAATTGACAGCAGCATATGTTGGACTCTTGAAGGTTCCACCGAGATTTGAACTCGGATCGCTGGATTCAGAGTCCAGAGTGCTAACCGTTACACCATGGAACCTACAATGTCTGCACATCTGTTTGAAGTGTAGAAAACACTCAAGGAGGCTCAGCGAACAGCAACTAACCAGCAAGCATCAGAACGGTCTGGGATTTGAACTCGGGCCCACTTGGTCCCGTACAGCAATAAAAGGAAAAAAAACAAACCCCAACTCCAACAAGCCCTCAGATGCTCCTGCAACTAGCAAACGCAAGATGAAGGCTCACAGGGCCGTGAAGCGATACAAGAATCTATTTTTTGCCATATCTCCACTGCTTGCATTCCTAAACCAATATTTAGAAAAATGTCAAGTCAAAGTTTAAACTGCAGATTAAAACTGAGAAGAGCAGCGAGAAGTGGGTATGAAAACATGCAGACGCAGCTTTAGTGTTAATTGACAGTGGCATACGTTTGGCCCAGGAATGGCAGAATAGACTGAAACTGCTCAAGAAAAGATGCTGTAAAGACAGAAGAGGGCTCGTCCGGGATTTGAACCCGGGACCTCTCGCACCCTAAGCTAGAATCATACCCCTAGACCAACGAGCCACAGATTGCTCTTCAGTGGAGGTCACTTCGCCACGTACTTCAGTCTGCTCGATGCTACGGTCGCTCCAACATCCTGCCTCTGTAGCTGACAAGGGCAGACATAGAACTCATGCACTGACCAGATTTCTGAGAAACTCAATTTTTACGTACCAGCTCTAGCTTGGCCTGCCTTCGTAGAATAATGTTGATTTAAATACCAAACGACAAAACACATGAGCTGAATTTAACAGCAGAAACCAACATCGTGGCAGTGACACAACAACAATGATTAGAAAAATGTCAAGTCAAAGTCTAAACTGCAGATGAAGAACTAAGAAGAGCAGCGAGAACTGGGCATGAAAACATGCAGACGCAGGTTTAGTCTTAATTGACAGCAGCATATGTTGGACTCTTGAAGGTTCCACCGAGATTTGAACTCGGATCGCTGGATTCAGAGTCCAGAGTGCTAACCATTACACCATGGAACCTACAGTGTCTGCACATCTGTTTGAAGTGTGGAAAACACTCAAGGAGGCTCAGCAAACAGCAACTAACCAGCAAGCATCAGAACGGTCTGGGATTTGAACTCGGGCCCACTTGGTCCCGTTCAGCAATAAAAGAAAAAAAAACAAACCCCAACTCCAACAAGCCCTCAGATGCTCCTGCAACTAGCAAACGCAAAATGAAGGCTCACAGGTCCGTGAAGCGATCCAAGAATCTATTTTTTGCCATATCTCCACTGCTTGGGCTGCATTCCTAAACCAATGATTAGAAAAATGTCAAGTCAAAGTTTAAACTGCAGATGAAGAACTAAGAAGAGCAGTGAGAAGTGGGTATGAAAACATGCAGACGCAGCTTTAGTCTTAATTGACAGTGGCATACGTTTGGCCCAGGAATGGCAGAATAGACTGAAACTGCTCAAGAAAAGATGCTGTAAAGACAGAAGAGGGCTCGTCCGGGATTTGAACCGGGGACCTCTCGCACCCTAAGCGAGAATCATACCCCTTGACCAACGAGCCACAGATTGCTGTTCAGTGGAGGTCACTTCGCCACGTACTTCAGTCTGCTCGATGCTACGGTCGCTCCAACATCCTGCCTCTGTAGCTGACAAGGGCAGACATAGAACTCATGCACTGACCAGATTTCTGAGAAACTCAAATTTTACGTACCAGCTCTAGCTTGGCCTGCCTTCGTAGAATAATGTTGATTAAAATACCAAACGACAAAACACATGAGCTGAATTTAACAGCAGAAACCAACATCGTGGCAGTGACACACAAATCTTGACGATGAGAAGCTTTCTGAGGTCTGTAATGCTTCTTCACAGAGTGTCAGGTGACACCTGTCTTGTCAATTTAGTTCCTGCTCAGTTTTATGTGAGTTCTAGATTGTTAGGAGGCCACTGTACCAATACATTTTAAGACACACTGCCACAGAGAAAGTTGTGACATACCCCAAGCTCCTCCTTGCCAAGCACTGCCAGACAGACTCTCGAAGGTTCCACCGAGATTTGAACTCGGATCGCTGGATTCAGAGTCCAGAGTGCTAACCGTTACACCATGGAACCTACAGTGTCTGCACATCTGTTTGAAGTGTAGAAAACACTCAAGGAGGCTCTGCGAACAGCAACTAACCAGCAAGCATCAGAACGTTCTGGGATTTGAACTCGGGCCCACTTGGTCTCTTCAGCAATAAAAGAAAAAAAAAACAAACCCCAACTCCAACTAGCCCTCAGATGCTCCTGCAACTAGCAAACGCAAGATGAAGGCTCACAGGTCCGTGAAGCGATCCAAGAATCTATTTTTTGCCATATCTCCACTGCTTGGGCTGCATTCCTAAAGCAATGATTAGAAAAATGTCAAGTCAAAGTTTAAACTGCAGATGAAGAACTAAGAAGAGCAGCGAGAACTGGGCATGAAAACATGCAGACGCAGCTTTAGTCTTAATTGAAAGCAGCATATGTTGGACTCTTGAAGGTTCCACCGAGATTTTAACTCGGATCGCTGGATTCAGAGTCCAGAGTGCTAACCGTTACACCATGGAACCTACAATGTCTGCACATCTGTTTGAAGTGTAGAAAACACTCAAGGAGGCTCAGCGAACAGCAACTAACCAGCAAGCATCAGAACGGTCTGGGATTTGAACTCGGGCCCACTTGGTCCCGTACAGCAATAAAAGGAAAAAAAACAAACCCCAACTCCAACAAGCCCTCAGATGCTCCTGCAACTAGCAAACGCAAGATGAAGGCTCACAGGGCCGTGAAGCGATACAAGAATCTATTTTTTGCCATATCTCCACTGCTTGCATTCCTAAACCAATATTTAGAAAAATGTCAAGTCAAAGTTTAAACTGCAGATTAAAACTGAGAAGAGCAGCGAGAAGTGGGTATGAAAACATGCAGACGCAGCTTTAGTGTTAATTGACAGTGGCATACGTTTGGCCCAGGAATGGCAGAATAGACTGAAACTGCTCAAGAAAAGATGCTGTAAAGACAGAAGAGGGCTCGTCCGGGATTTGAACCCTGGACCTCTCGCACCCTAAGCGAGAATCATACCCCTAGACCAACGAGCCACAGATTGCTGTTCAGTGGAGGTCACTTCGCCACGTACTTCAGTCTGCTCGATGCTACGGTCGCTCCAACATCCTGCCTCTGTAGCTGACAAGGGCAGACATAGAACTCATGCACTGACCAGATTTCTGAGAAACTCAATTTTTACGTACCAGCTCTAGCTTGGCCTGCCTTCGTAGAATAATGTTGATTTAAATACCAAACGACAAAACACATGAGCTGAATTTAACAGCAGAAACCAACATCGTGGCAGTGACACAACAACAATGATTAGAAAAATGTCAAGTCAAAGTCTAAACTGCAGATGAAGAACTAAGAAGAGCAGCGAGAACTGGGCATGAAAACATGCAGACGCAGGTTTAGTCTTAATTGACAGCAGCATATGTTGGACTCTTGAAGGTTCCACCGAGATTTGAACTCGGATCGCTGGATTCAGAGTCCAGAGTGCTAACCATTACACCATGGAACCTACAGTGTCTGCACATCTGTTTGAAGTGTGGAAAACACTCAAGGAGGCTCAGCAAACAGCAACTAACCAGCAAGCATCAGAACGGTCTGGGATTTGAACTCGGGCCCACTTGGTCCCGTTCAGCAATAAAAGAAAAAAAAACAAACCCCAACTCCAACAAGCCCTCAGATGCTCCTGCAACTAGCAAACGCAAAATGAAGGCTCACAGGTCCGTGAAGCGATCCAAGAATCTATTTTTTGCCATATCTCCACTGCTTGGGCTGCATTCCTAAACCAATGATTAGAAAAATGTCAAGTCAAAGTTTAAACTGCAGATGAAGAACTAAGAAGAGCAGTGAGAAGTGGGTATGAAAACATGCAGACGCAGCTTTAGTCTTAATTGACAGTGGCATACGTTTGGCCCAGGAATGGCAGAATAGACTGAAACTGCTCAAGAAAAGATGCTGTAAAGACAGAAGAGGGCTCGTCCGGGATTTGAACCGGGGACCTCTCGCACCCTAAGCGAGAATCATACCCCTTGACCAACGAGCCACAGATTGCTGTTCAGTGGAGGTCACTTCGCCACGTACTTCAGTCTGCTCGATGCTACGGTCGCTCCAACATCCTGCCTCTGTAGCTGACAAGGGCAGACATAGAACTCATGCACTGACCAGATTTCTGAGAAACTCAAATTTTACGTACCAGCTCTAGCTTGGCCTGCCTTCGTAGAATAATGTTGATTAAAATACCAAACGACAAAACACATGAGCTGAATTTAACAGCAGAAACCAACATCGTGGCAGTGACACACAAATCTTGACGATGAGAAGCTTTCTGAGGTCTGTAATGCTTCTTCACAGAGTGTCAGGTGACACCTGTCTTGTCAATTTAGTTCCTGCTCAGTTTTATGTGAGTTCTAGATTGTTAGGAGGCCATTGTACCAATACATTTTAAGACACACTGCCACAGAGAAAGTTGTGACATACCCCAAGCTCCTCCTTGCCAAGCACTGCCAGACAGACTCTATAAGGTTCCACCGAGATTTGAACTCGGATCGCTGGATTCAGAGTCCAGAGAGCTAACTGTTACACCATGGAACCTACAGTGTCTGCACATCTGTTTGAAGTGTAGAAAACACTCAAGGAGGCTCTGCGTAAAGCAATTAACCAGCAAGCATCAGAACGGTCTGGGATTTGAACTCGGGCCCACTTGGTCCCGTTCAGCAATAAAAGAAAAAAAAACAAACCCCAACTCCAACAAGCCCTCAGATGCTCCTGCAAATAGCAAACGCAAGATGAAGACTCACAGGGCCGTGAAGCGATCCAAGAATCTATTTTTTGCCAAATCTCCACTGCTTGGGCTGCATTCCTAAACCAATGATTAGAAAAATGTCAAGTCAAAGTTTAAACTGCAGATGAAGAACTAAGAAGAGCAGCAAGAAGTGGGCATGAAAACATGCAGACACAGCTTTAGTCTTAATTCACAGCAGCATATGTTGGACTCTTGAAGGTTCCACCAAGATTTGAACTCGGATCGCTGGATTCAGAGTCCAGAGTCCTAACCGTTACACCATGGAACCTACAGTGTCTGCACATCTGTTTGAAGTGTAGAAAACACTCAAGGAGGCTCTGCGAAAAGCAACTAACCAGCAAGCATCAGAACGGTCTGGGATTTGAACTCGGGCCCACTTGCTCCCGTACAGCAATAAAAGAAAAAAAAAAAAAACCCATCTCCAACAAGCCCTCAGATGCTCCTGCAACTAGCAAATGCAAGATGAAGGCTCACAGGGCCGTGAAGCGATCCAAGAATCTATTTTTTGCCATATCTCCACTGCTTGCATTCCTAAACCAATATTTAGAAAAATGTCAAGTCAAAGTTTAAACTGCAGATGAAGAACTAAGAAGAGCAGTGAGAAGTGGGTATGAAAACATGCAGACGCAGCTTTAGTCTTAATTGACAGTGGCATACGTTTGGCCCAGGAATGGCAGAATAGACTGAAACTGCTCAAGAAAAGATGCTGTAAAGACAGAAGAGGGCTCGTCCGGGATTTGAACCCGGGACCTCTCGCACCCTAAGCGAGAATCATACCCCTAGACCAACGAGCCACAGATTGCTGTTCAGTGGAGGTCACTTCGCCACGTACTTCAGTCTGCTCGATGCTATGGTCGCTCCAACATCCTGCCTCTGTAGCTGACAAGGGCAGACATAGAACTCATG
>NW_020527652.1:0-30000 GCF_003368295.1 Carassius auratus | reverse complement strand
ACTCAAGGAGGCTCTGCGAAAAGCAACTTACGAGCAGGCATCAGAATGGTCTGGGATTTGAAATCGGGCCCACTTGCTCCCGTACAGCAATAAAAGAAAAAAAAAAAACAACTCCAACAAGCCCTCAGATGCTCCTGCAACTAGCAAACGCAAGATGAAGGCTCACAGGGCCGTGAAGCGATCCAAGAATCTATTTTTTGCCATATCTCCACTGCTTGCATTCCTAAACCAATATTTAGAAAAATGTCAAGTCAAAGTTTAAACTGCAGATGAAAACTGAGAAGAGCAGCGACATGCAGACGCAGCTTTAGTCTTAATTGACAGTGGCGTACATTTGGCCCAGGGATGGAAGAATGAACTGAAACTGCTCAAGAAAAGATGCTGCAAAGACAGAAGAGGGCTCGTCCGGGATTTGAACCCGGGACCTCTCGCACCCTAAGCGAGAATCATACCCCTAGACCAACAAGCCACAGATTCCTGTTCAGTGGAGGTCACTTCGCCACGTACTTCACTCTGCTCGATGCTACGGTCGCTCCAACATCCTGCCTCTGTAGCTGACAAGGGCAGAAACAGAGCTCATGCACTGACCAGATTTCTGAGAAACTAAATTTTTACGTACCAGCTCTAGCTTGGCCTGCCTTCGTAGAATAATGTTGATTAAAATACCAAACGACAAAACACATGAGCTGAATTTAACAGCAGAAACCTACATCGTGGCAGTGACACACAAATCTTGCTGATGAGAAGCTTTCTGAGGTCTGTAATGCTTCTCCACAGAGGGTCAGGTGACACCTGTCTTGTCAATTTAGTTCCTACTCAGTTTTATGTGAGTTCTAGATTTTTTGGAGGCCATGGTTAAAGCAGGCCACTGTACCAATACATTTTAAGGTACACTGCCACAGAGAAAGTTGTGACATACCCCAAGATCCTCCTTGCCAAGCTCTTCCAGACAGACTCTTGAAGGTTCCACCGAGATTTGAACTCGGATCGCTGGATTCAGAGTCCAGAGTGCTAACCGTTACACCATGGAACCAACAGTGTCTGCACATCTGTTTGAAGTGTAGAAAACACTCAAGGAAAAACAAATAACCAGCAAGCTTCAGAATGGTATGGGATTTGAACTCGGGCCCACTTGCTCCCGTACAGCAATAATAGAAAAAAAAAAACACACCCCAACACCAACAAGCCCTCAGATGCTCCTGCAACTAGCAAACGCAAGATGAAGGCTCACAGGTCCGTGAAGCGATCCAAGAATCTATTTTTTGCCATATCTCCACAGCTTGGGCTGCATTGCTAAACCAATGTTTAGAAAAATGTCAAGTCAAAGTTTAAACTGCAGATGAAGAACTAAGAAGAGCAGCGAGAAGTGGGTATGAAAACATGCAGACGCAGCTTTAGTCTTAATTGACAGCGGCGTCTGTTTGGCCCAGGGATGGCAGAATGGACTGAAACTGCTCAAGAAAAGATGCTACAAAGACAGAAGAGGGTTCATCCGGGATTTGTACCCAGGACCTTTTGCACCCAAAGAGAGAATCATACCCCTAGACCAAAGAGCCACAGGTTGCTGTTCAGTGGAGGTTACTTTGCCACGTATTTCACTCTGCTCGATACAATTATTATATTAATATATGGTCAGACCTCACTCAATTCTTTGTATAGGGAAATATAATTTGATGATTTTACTTTTTTTGGTAGTGAGAGATATGTATAGCATATGCACAGCTGCACTACTTCCTGAACTTCAGCTAGCTCCTTTGTTTTCTGTCTGCCATTATTGGACAAACTGATTAATCCAGGTGTGCCTGACCTAAGGAATCACAGCAACAATAATCCGACAAACCTGGTTTAATCAGTTTGTCCAATAATGACAGACCGGAAACAAAGGACCTGGCTGAAGTTCAGGAAGTAGTGCAGCTGTGCATATATCCCAAAAAGAATGTATGTTTTGGGCTTCATGTATGTTTTATTAAAATGTAAGGTAAATGTATAATAGTTTGTATTAAACAATAATGTTTATTATTACTATTACAAAACAGAAAACAAATATATTTACAATGACTAACAATTAAAATAGTATAATAAACAAACACAAAATCTGTAAAAATACTCTTGGTAAATGTTTTTGTTTAAAACACACTATATTATACATACTGGTACCTTTTATATTTAATAATATAATTAAAATAAATTATAAAGTATCATCATAAATTCATTAATATAGGCTACTCTGACTTTTTACAGGCTTAATAATGCTTCATGAAAACCAGTCATCATATCAGCTTTGTAAACAAATATGAAAACAAATATATGTACAATAAATATTAAACAAAAAACTATAAATATACTGACTTTTAATAAATGGTTTTGTTTAAAGCAAACTATTATACACACTTAATAATATGATTACAATAAATAATAATTAACAATGTATCATCATGAATTAATATACTCTGACTTTTTACAGGCTTAATAATGCTTCAGTGTGTGGTACTCCTCAAAACACGGGACAGCACACAAGGGAGTGTTGCATGGCACACACATGTGCTTGGTGAGGCGCCTCTGCTTGCCCTTGCGTGTGTCCAAGGCAGGCCGCCCGCCTTGGGTTGGACCTCGCAATGTGCTGTACTCCTCCAGCAGCCCTCTCATCAGGTTCGTCCTGAATTGTAGGGAGGTGATTTCCTTTCCTACTCATAGTAGAGCACATCAATAGGAAGTGAGGAGAAAATAATAGTATGTGACCGTGTGGTCTGTTTATTATTGTGAATTTGTTAACACTTTAAATTACATTAATTAAAAATGTTAGCACTTTTTATCTCGTTTATATTTATTTGTATCCATTTCTCACCAGTAATTTGCCGGTAGACGATGTGGCTGTTGAGTAAAACCGTGTCGAGTACATGAAAAAATACTTTCTTGTACCACTTGGTAGACTTTCTGGTGCATTCATGAAAACCAGTCATCATATCAGCTTTGTCAACTGCACCCATCTTTTTGTTGTACTCCAGTACACAGACTGGCTTCATCATTGGTTGCCCAGTGAGGTGATCCAGCTTGCCTGTGGCTGCCATACCAGTTGGATGGACTGTGGTAAGGACATGATGAACATCCCTCTTGTCATGCCATTTTACTGCCAACAGTGACCCATTCTCTTCGAATTCCACCTCACCTTTTTAAATCTTGCAGGTGAACTTTGGCATCCCTTTTCTGTGTCTGCGCATGGTCCCACAAGCTCCAGTGCCAAGTGACAAGAGGTGCTGGAAAAGTGTGGGACTACTGTACCAGTTGTCAACATATAGAACATGACATTTGCTTAAGTAAGGTGCTAAGAGTGTCATCACAACGGACCCAGAAATCCCAAGTCCTGGGTAATGTTGGATGTCAGTGGAGGATCCGGTGTAAATGATCATGTCCTCCACATAACCAGTTAGCACATCACACAAAACAAAAAACTTGATCCTAAATCTGTGCCGTTTGGATGGAATGAACTGACGAAATGCCAGCCTACCTTTCCACTTCATCAGAGACTCATCCACACACAGATCCCTGTGTGGCACAAAAATGCGACGAAAAGAGGAGGTGAGCGCAGTGAATATGTGTCAGATTTTTTTCAGCGGGTCATTGGAAACTGCTGTCGCGTTGTTTGCAAAGTGAAGACAGCGGAGGAGCAGAAGGAAGTGATCCTGTGAGAACAAAGACCCAAAAAATGGGGTCAAAAGCATGGGGTCTGTGCTCCAGTTATCACAAAGTGATGGTTTTTTGATCACACCCATTAAGAGAACTGACACTAAAAATGTGTACATTTCAGGGATATTTTTTGGAACCCATTTAACCAGCTTCCCTTTCATTTCCTTCTTTTGCAAGTCAGAGGCATAGCGGTTTGTTTCCTCCACAATTTCTCCCATGACATCTTCCGTTAGAAACAATTTAAAACAATTTATCTCACTGGGTGATGCTGGTGGATTTTTCACACCACAGTGCTGGTTGTTAAAATTGCCTGGGCCAGGAGGATAAAAAAAGGTTGGTTGCTTTCCACAACAATGAGTTTAACGTTACCTCTTCTGCCTCATTAGGACCTGGTGTCATCTCTTCGTCTTCAAAGTTGTCCAGAACTTCAAGATTTGGGGGAAGATCCTCATCACTGTCACTCTCTGCCTCGCTGTCAAAAATCTCCTCATCAGAATAAAAACAAATGTCCTCAATTTCCTCATTTGTCAGTTTTCTTCTTTTAAATGTATTATCTGTCATTTTCTCTTATGTTGGTGAGCTGGATTAAAGTTGTGTCTTTAAATTACAACAAAGGTGATTGTGCGGTAACAGTGACGTCAGCTTTACATCAGTGGTCAGCGGGAAAAAAAAGACTCGCAATCACTGATCTATATAATATAGAACCGGATTGCTCATGATGTCATTAAAGTGAAGCCGCGCCGCCATATTGGTAATCCCTAATGTGCGAATAAGTTCCATTGAATTAATAGGAATTTGTATGATTTTAATGAGAAAACATCATCTAACAAGTCAGTGTTTATAAATATGAAGTATCACTGTACATTATTACAATGTGAACACCCTAGGCATGTAAATGGTTATTTTTTTAAATGTCGGGAATTTCCCCACTTATTAAAAGGCTACGTTCATTACAGTAGTGAGCATCATGAACATGATAAACATCAGACAGACACGACCTCAACATATATAACAAACTACAAACTGCTCATTCTGAAATCTGAATTTATTCAGAGAAATAACTGACTATATACAGTACGGATTTAAAGACACAAAGCTTTATTTCCCAGATAGTAAATTAATTTTTTTAATTTCATTATAGAGAAATATTAACAACATAATTGTATAATTCATTGTAATATATGAAAACCAATTTCTGATACTAATACGTTCGTTTAATAATTCCTGAATAACTTTGTTCATAAAGAAATAAGCCATTTTGTATTTGATCAGTTACCTGCGTCGTCAGTGCGCAGCAGACACACCCACCAACACAATTTAAATATATCGCTTATCCTGTCCCAAAAGACAGTTAACAATGCAGATAACATCTGAAGTAAACATTACTTTATTACACATAACATAAAAACGAGTCCCGTTTGACTGATCAGCTTCTAATCGAGTTATTTTAGGACAGCGGTTTGAATGTAACTCAATGGTGCTCTCTGCTGGTAGGGATTAGTAAAATGGCGGATCGAACACTTCCGGTGGCTTCACTGCCTGTTGGCAGTTTAGAATGCGATGAGCGATCCAGTTAAATATATAGATCAGTGCTCGCAATCCATGACAGTTAAAATATATATATTTTTTTTATACAAAATATTTACAAACTTGTAGTTATTAACATCGTTAAATATATGTAAGTTAACTCCTAATGTGGTATTAATATAAGAAAAAAAAACATCATGTTTGTTGATCGGTAAGTTATCACGTGACGGGCTATGGGCGCCGCCATTATTTGTTTACAACACTGATGGAGAGTTGGACTTAGAGCCTGCTGGATTTACAACATGCAAGATCATCCAAGTTTCCCGAAATATATGACTGTAACCCCCGCTTCACTGCATCTCACGCGACGTTCCTGCTTGACGCTCACACGCTGCTCCTGGAGTGAATGCACTGATTAATTAACATGCACGCACGTCTGAAAAAATACCCGCTGTTCACGCGTAGCTGACACTTGCGTTGTGAAACAGCTGTTATCTACAAGGTATGTGTTTGACTTGAATAAATATTAATATTACATGTTTAAAATGTTCTTTTACTGTTATAAATATGAGTGTGCAATAACAACCTATATTTCTGTTATTGTGTAGTGCAATTTAAAGTGAATGAAACATAAAATAAACATTAAAATACACTGAACAGTTGTGATAATAATTGTCTGTGATAATAATAACACGTCTGTCTCTGGCTCAGTGCCAGTCAAAGCGGGAAAGCATTGAAAGCTAAAGTTTTAAATTTTGAATTTAGCAGTTGATCACATGATTTACTGAACGTTCTAATCACACATGTGTGATCGTACGCTCCAGGGACCAGCCAAGACTGATCACACAGGTGTGATTGTACGTGTCAAAGGGTTAAAGTACACATACAGTCTTTCAATATATAATTCTGTTTTTCTTTTAAACAAACTCCAAACATCCAACACATTTTTTTCCTTTTTAGCCACAGTTCTTCTGTCCCATTTTGCACTTTTCATTAGCATTACACACAGATTAATGAAACTTTTGTTTTGAAACTTTTTTTCCCAACCAAACATCACAACTCTGTTCCATTCCATTCCATTTTCATCCCACTCCTCAGTCACATCTTTAATTAAACATTTACATTTCCTTAAAAAGTCCTCTAGCTCTCTACAATGTAAAAACATATGTAAAATCTCCTCTTCCTGGCACACTTTACAGAGAGCATTTTCTTCCATTCCTATTTTATTTAAAACAACATCAGTAAAAACCACTTTATGCCTTATATAATACTCCAAACATTCAAATTTTTTTCCACACATTTCCCCGTCATGTTTCTCCATATACACTCTTTTTTTAAATCTTTGAATTTCTACACCCAGTATCCATTTACAATCGGCTCTTTAAAAACATAATCTCTAAAAGAACAATAAATCATTTTCACAAAACATTCCTTAAAATCATACAGTTTTCCCCCTAATTTCACATTAATACATTTCTCTTTTTGTTCATCCTTTCTATTCTTTTAATCCACTCTTTAGGTATTGCATTTTTAATGATTTCATATTTATTTTTTATTTCTTGTTCACTGTAATCTTCTTTTGCCTCCTCCATTGCATCCACAATAAATTGTGTCGGTAAAAACCCTTCTTTAAATTCATACAAAACATCTCTCACTCTTGTTATCCCCATATCCATCCATTTCTTTAAAAACATTTCTTTGTCTTGTTTTAAAATGTTTTTGTTTAAAAACAGAGGTTGATTTAAAATGTTTTCTCTCCCATGTGGATCATACTCAACTGTTTCAAAAAAATTTCCCCAGTTTCCCCAATTTCCTAAACATTTCCCTATAAAACTCTGGTAATCTTTCTGTCATCCAATTATTCGTTTTCATCCATAAAATTCCATCCCCCATGTTAAAATCCCCACATTTGTTTAAAAAAATACTCCATTGTCTTTTTCCATGCTGTTTTGTGACCCTCATCTAGATATTTTTTTACTTTTTTAATTCTTAAGCAATTTTTTCTCTGTTCTACATCAATTAATCCCATCCCTCCCTTCCCTGCTTCTCCTATTAAAGTGCTATATGCAATCCTTGAAGGTTTACTAGTCCGTAAAAAATCTAAAAAACCTTTTTTCAACATTTTTTCCACCCACACTGGCATAGCAGTCACATATAAAACATACCACAACATACCATTTAACCTTCTTTCAATTCCTCCTGCTATTTCTTCCCACATTTTGTCTTTAACATTCTTTTCGTCTTTTCCCATTAGAACACCTAAAATCCTTATTTCTTTTGTTTCTTTAAAATGAAAATAATCCGTTAAAACAGTCACTCCTCCAAATCTCACATATGTTGTTTTTTCTTCATTTAACTTGCCTCCTGATCCCCTACAAAACATCTGTACTACTTCGATTACTTTATTAACACTCTCTATATCTTTAACTATTATTGTTGTATCATCTGCATATTAAATTTTTTTTTTTTCATTTCGCCCACTTCCTTCAATGTTTATACCTCTTATGTCTTCATCTATTTTAATAGCTAATCCCAATGGTTCTGCAACTAAAGAATATAAAAGTGCTGATAATGGACATCCTTGTCTTATAGACCTAGTAATTTTAAAAGATTCAGTTAAAAAACCATTACATTGTATTCTTGTTATTGCTCCCCTATATAAAACTGTAATCCACTTGACAAAATTTTCCCCAAACCCGTACCTTCTTAAAATTCCAAATAAATATTCATGCTCCACTCTATCAAAAGCCTTTTCGAAATCCAAACTAATAACATATCCTTTTTTGTTTTTTTCTTTCATATATCTTATTAGTGGTGCTTGCCGGAGGCAAAGCACTACTACTATTATCTCACATACTTATTATTAGTGGTGCTTGCCGGAGGCAAGGCATCACTATTATTATCTCACATACTTATTAGTGGTGCTTGCCGGAGGCAAGGCATCACTATTACTATTCTCCATACTTATTAGTGGTGCTTGCCGGAGGCAAGGCATCACTATTACTATTCTCCATACTTATTAGTGGTGCTTGCCGGAGGCAAAGCATCACTATTATTATCTCACATACTTATTAGTGGTGCTTGCCGGAGGCAAAGCATCACTATTATTATCTCACATACTTATTAGTGGTGCTTGCCGGAGGCAAGGCACTACTATTATTATCTCACATACTTATTATTATTATTCTTCCGTACAAATTTCGGCGCGTAACTAGTCCCGCAGTTTTAGTCACAGACCAACGAAACAGGCGTCAAATCGTGCGGCCTAATCGGGAATGGTGTGCTATGACTTTTATAAGCGATCGGGCGTACGATGTTCGTACACCGGGCGAAATAACGGCCGAAAAATCGCATAGACAATGCATTACGGCCAACTTTGACGGATCGTAGCTCCGAGCAAGAATTTCCCAGAAACATGTGAATCACCACATTTGGAGAGGCTATCAGGATGTGCGAGAACATACCTCGCAGAGGGGTACAAGTTGTACCCCTGGGGCGCTAGAGACCCCCAAATTTGCCCCATAGACATACAATGGTGAGGGATCGCCCATTAAACAGTGTTTTTCCTACTGTTTGAAATTACATAGGAATTTTGTATTGAACATAACTCGGCATCACAGTGTCATAGAGACAAGGGGGTGGGCTCATTTGAATCAGGCAACCAATCAGAATCTCAGGATCATTATGCAGCTATCAAGCCACGCCCTAGCAACCATATAGAGCACCATAGCAACAAGCCCCATAGACTTCCATTGAAAAAGATCAAATGAATAACTTTGGATAGAAGTGTCATAGAAACATGAGGGTGGGCTCGTTTGCCTCGGGCAGCAAACAGCCAATCATGTATCTCCTTCAAGACAACCTAGCCACGCCCTAGCAACCATTAAGAGCTACCTAGCAACCCAAAGTATAGAGAGATATCTTAACATCTGAAAGACATAGAAGCATGGGGGTTGGTTTATATTAGCAAGCAACCATTGGAGTATCATCATTGGCAGCTGCCAGGCCACTCCCTAGCAACCAAACACAGTACCCTAGCAACCGTTTTGCAAGATCTATATCTCTGCATCAGAACATTGTACAGACATGGGGGTTGGTTTATATTGGCGAACAGCCTTTGGAGAATCATCATTGGCAGCTGCCAGGCCACTCCATAGCAACCAAACACAGTACCCTAGCAACCGTTTTGCACGACCTATATCTCTGCATCAGAACATCGTACAGACATGGCGGTTGGATTTTTTGACTCATACTAGCACACTGGACTTCCAACATGCTAGTCATGCTAGCAGTTATTAGCTACATGCTAATAGTGATTAGCTAAGTGCTCAAATGGGCTAAGAACTCTATAATAACTACATAGTGACCATCTGTGACAACTACCAACCACCTAGGAACATCATAGCAACCACCCAGGAGACCATAGCAACTGCCTAGCAACCAGCCAAAACACCCTAGCAACCGCCTAGCAACACCTTAGCAACCACCCCAAGTACCGTAGCAACTGCCTAGCAACCACCCAGGTTACCATAGCAACCGCCCTAGCAACCACCTCGGGTACCCTAGCAACCACATAGCAACACCCTAGCAACCGCCCCGATTACCCTAGCAACCACCCTGGGTACCTTAGCAACGGCCCTAGCAACCATCATGGGGACCCTAGCAACCGCCTTAGCAACCACCCCGGGTACCCTAGCAACCACATAGCAACACCCTAGCAACCACCCCGATTACCCTAGCAACCACGCTGGGTACCCTAGCAACGGCCCTAGCAACCATCATGTGGACCCTAGCAACCGCCCTAGCAACCACCCCGGGTACCCTAGCAACCACATAGCAACACCCTAGCAACCAACCTGATTACCCTAGCAACCACCCTGAGTACCCTAGCAACGGCCCTAGCAACCACCCTGGGTACCTTAGTAACCATCATGGGGACCCTAGCAACCGCCTTAGCAACCACCCAGGGTACCTTAGCAACCACCGTAGCAACCTCATTGCAACAACCTAGCAACAGGGCGCAGAGTTTTGCCACTGCAAGCACCACTCACATTTTCTTCAGGAAATGTACCTTCTAGTTATTATTAGTGGTGCTTGCCGGAGGCAAAGCATCACTATTACTATCTCACATACTTATTATTAGTGGTGCTTGCCGGAGGCAAGGCATCACTATTATTATCTCACATACTTATTAGTGGTGCTTGCCGGAGGCAAGGCATCACTATTATTATCTCACATACTTATTATTCTTATTCTTCTTCCGCCAAAATTTCGGCGCGTAACTTGTCCCGCAGTTTTTGACACAGACCAACGAAACAGGCATCAAATCGTGCGGCCTAATCGGGAATGGTGTGCTATGACTTTTATAAGCGATCGGGCGTACGATGTTCGTACACCGGGCGAAAAAACGGGCGAAAAATCGCATAGACAATGCATTACGGCCAACTTTGACGGATCGTAGCTTCGAGAGAGAATTTCGCAGAAACATGTGAATCACCACATTTGGAGAGGCTATCAGGCTGTGCGCGATCATACCCCGCAATGGGGTATAAGTTGTACCCCTGGGGCGCAAGAGCCCCCCAAAGTTGCCCCATACTAAGCCAATGGTGAGGGATCGCCCATGAAACAATGTGTTTTTCCTACTGTGGGAAATTACATAGGGATTTTGCATTGAACATAACTCTGGATCACATAGTCATAGAGACAAGGGGGTGGGCTCATTTGAATCAGGCAACCAATCAGACTCTCATGATCATTATGAAGCTATCAAGCCACGCCCTAGCAACCGTATAGAGCACCATAGCAACAAGCTCCATAGACTTCCATTGAAAAATATAAAATGAATAACTTTGGATAGAAGTGTCATAGAAACATGAGGGTGGGCTCGATTGACTCGGGGCAGCAAATGGCCAATCACGAATCACCTTCAACACTTCATAGCCACGCCCTAGCAACCATTAGGAGCTACCTAGCAACCTAAATCCAAAGAGAGATATCTTAACATCTGAAAGACATAGAGGCATGGGGGTTGGTTTATATTGTCAAGCAGACTTTGAAGTATCATCATTGGCAGCTGCCAGGCCACTCCCTAGCAACCAAACACAGTAACCTAGCAACCATTTTGCAAGATCTATATCTCTGCATCAGAACATCGTAGAGGCATGGGGGTTGGTTTATATTGGCGAGCAGCCTTTGGAGTATCACCATTGGCAGCTGCCAAGCCACTCCATAGCAACCAAATGGAGTACCCTAGCAACCGTTTTGCACGACCTATATCTCCGCATCAGAACATCGTACAGACATGGCGGTTGGATTTTTTGACTCATGCTAGCACACTGGACTTCCAACATGCTAGTCATGCTAGCAGTGATTAGCCACATGCTAATAGTGATTAGCTAAGTGCTCAAATGGGCTAAGAACTCTATAATAACTACATAGTGACCATCTGTGACAACTACCAACCACCTAGTAACATCATAGCAACCACCCAGGAGACCATAGCAACTGCCTAGCAACCAGCCAAAACACCCTAGCAACCGCCTAGCAACACCTCAGCAACCACCCCAAGTACCGTAGCAACTGCCTAGCAACCACCCAGGTTAC
Source organism: Carassius auratus (assembly GCF_003368295.1). Classification (NCBI taxonomy): domain Eukaryota; kingdom Metazoa; phylum Chordata; class Actinopteri; order Cypriniformes; family Cyprinidae; genus Carassius; species Carassius auratus. The sequence goes on along the minus strand of NW_020527652.1, from coordinate 18,186 downwards.
CATAGCAACCGCCCTAGCAACCACCCTGGGTACCCTAGCAACCACATAGCAACACCCTAGCAACCGCCCCAATTAACCTAGCAACCACCCTGGGTACCCTAGCAACGGCCCTAGCAACCATCATGGGGACCCTAGCAACCGCCCTAGCAACCACCCCGGGTACCCTAGCAACCACATAGCAACACCCTAGCAACCACCCCGATTACCCTAGCAACCACCCTGGGTACCCTAGCAACGGCCTTAGCAACCATCATGGGGACCCTAGCAACTGCCCTGGAAACCACCCCGGGTACCCTAGCAACCACATAGCAACACCCTAGCAACCACCCCTATTACCCTAGCAACCACCCTGGGTACCCTAGCAACGGCCCTAGCAACCATCATGGGGACCCTAGCAACCACCTCGATTACCCTAGCAACCACCATGGGTACCCTGGCAATGGCCCTAGCAACCACATAGCAACACTCTAGCAACCACCCCAATTATCCTAACAACCACCCTAGAAACCATCATGGGCACACTAGCAATAGCCCTAGTAACCACCCGGGTACCCTAGCAACCACATCGCAACACCCTAGCAACCACCTCAGTTACATTATCAACCACATAGCAACACCCTAGAAATCATCCAAAGTATTCTTATATCATCTTAGCAATCCCCCCAAGTGCCCTAGCAACCGCATAGCAACACCCTAGGAACCACCCTGGGTACCCTGGTAATCGTCCTAGCAACAATCCTGGGTAACGCCCTAACAAGCGTGTGTGGATTACGTGTGCTGCATTAAGGTCCCTGAGACTTGTTATAACACATATATCATTGCTCTTTTGTTGATTTTGATAACGTCCACTGTCCTCATTTGTAATTCGTTTTGGATAAAAGCATCTTCTAAATGACTAAATGTAAATGCAAATGTGAATGAATTCAATTTGTTTACTGGTTATGATGAGAACATGATGGGGTTAATTTATTGGTCAAGATAAATTTTGTATAAAAAAAATACATACTGTGACATTTTAATATTTAAAGAATGTAAAATTTCATATATTAATGGCAAAAAAAGTGAAAGTATTGATTTTAAAGTACTCATTATTAAAGAACGCTATTATATGACTCATAGTGATCTAAAAATAACAGAAATATTTAAATGTAACTTTTTCTTATGTGGATCCTTTAATTAATATTTAATTGATAATAATAAGGCTTTTTTTTTTAATTTCCACCATCTCCATAGGCTCTCTCTTCTATATATGAATAGTAGACTAACGCTGCATGACTATTGGCTGCAGCTGAGGTTCGCGTTGCTGATTGGCTGAGCAATACTGTGATAGAGAGACCAAGGCTGAATGTTCCAGAATTGTCCCTGAGGTGAGTACGGATGGTTTATTTTTCTAATGTCTGCCTTTAATGACGATTTTTAAGAGAAAAAACATGTTGCCCAAGTGGTGTATACTATTGATGCTTGAAGTTTGTGAATATGTTAGCTAATTCTGAATATTAGCGCAATATTGCATGAAAGAGTGCATTTTTAAAGCCATTAGCAGAGGTTAATCATTGACGTTAGGCCGCTGCAGATCGATATTATCTTTTCCTGACTGAATGTGTTTTTTTAGGGCTGTATTGGGACAGTATTTCCTAATATTAACTGCCTATTTAAAAATAGTTTTGTTTGAGATGTGACTGTGAGGCTGTAGAAATCCGTGAGGCCTGATTAATGCTGCGTGATTAATGCACGTATTTTCTGCTGTTCCATAAACGTCTACATAGTGGTCTTTCACTGATCCACGAGGTAAAAATAGCAGAGTTATGAAACTACACACAGACCGCCGTGTCTGACACGATAGTGATGGCGAATCGGCTCAGATTCTCATACGGAGTCCGCTTGAGGTAACGTATATATTGACCGGCCATTTCGTCTCGGTCGCGCCTTGAGGGGTGCGGCCGGCTTCCGCTTTGATCTTAAATGAGCGCGAAATCCGTTTCCTGCTTTGAATATTCTCTTAGGACAACAATTCATAGTATTAACCGTCTAAATTTAAGAATTACTTTTGTTCGATGTGACTGTGAGGCATTAGAAATCCGTGAAGCCTGATTAATGCTACGTTTGGGCGTGATTTAATGAGAGTATTTTCTGCTGTTCCATAAACGTCTATATAGTGGTCTTTCACTGATCCACGAGGTAAAAGTGGACAGAGCACTGAAACTACACACAGACAGCCGTGTCTGACACGATAGTGATGGCGAATCGGCTCAGATTCACACATGGAGTCCGTGTGAGGTAACGTAACGTATTAACTGAACTTATTCGTTTCGTCTCGTTCAAGGGGTGCCAGCGGCTTCCCGCTTTGATCTTAAATGAGCGCGAAGTCAGCTAACGTTACACTTTTATGTACTTTTTTTCATAGTTTATGATCGGAATATAATGCGAGTACTTTATAATGGAAATGTTTAATGGTTTTAAGTCAGCAGTTTGAAGTGAAAACTTTAAGTTTGAATCGCGGACGATTTGTGTTAACAGTTTATTTATCCATTCATTTAATGTGAGTGATGAATGCTCCAGGGAGGAGAGACGGTGTTTAAAGCTGAAAACAATCTGTTCATGTGTACCGAATGCAGAGGAAGAGCAAGCTGAAGTTGTTTTGTTTGTCGCTGACCAATGCTGCATACATTTTTTGAGAAAAACTTTTATTATTATCATTGTTGAAAAAGGTTGTGCTGCTTAATATTGTGTGAAAAAGATTGTGATAAACTGATGCATTTTAAAGTTTGGTTACAAACTAATGCATGTTTTCCCAGTATTTTTTAATACAAAGTAAAAAAAAAAAGTGTTAAAGTCCAAAATCTTTTGTAACTGTGTTAAATACTGTCACTTTTGATCAGTAAAAAAAAACCTGAACCCAAGCTTAATAATTATAATTCACAGTTTTCACAAAAATATGAAGCAGCACAACTGTTTTCAACATTGATGATAACATAACACTGACAAATGAAGTAAACTATGATAATTAAGTTAGCCATCACCAAAATAATTTAAAGTGTTAAAAAAAAAAAAAAAAAGTCAATTTAAGCTGTAATAATAATTGACAATATTACTGTTTTTACTGAATTTATCAGCTTTGGTGAGTATAAAAGATATTTTTAGCCTCCAGCATGTTATTTGTTGTAGTTGCCTTAGTGTTGGTAATTATTGCTCCGGTTTCCTCTGTTTTATGTAGATGTGCTTGCCGTCCAAGTGTTATATCTCTGATCTAATGTGTTTTCTGTGTCCTGATATATTTGTCAAATGCCTGTTAATATCTGTGATTGGAAGTATACAAAACAAAAAAATACCATAAAAATATATTTGGACATAGATAGCATTTTAAATATTTACATTAAGAATAATGATTTTTTTTTTTCTGGTTTAAGTCATAAGAGGTACCGGTATATTGAAAGTTGTAGATCTGTGTTTTGCTATCAACTGTTCCTGTTGTGTGCTGTCAAACATTAATTAATTAGTTTTTTTTTGTTTGTTGTTTCTTTTAGATTGATCATTGAGCTTTATCTCCTGAGCAATTCTTGAGGTTTGTTTGCATTTTTTGGTTGTTTTACATTTAAAGGTGCACTATGCATGATTAAGAAAATGTGAAATCTTGTAGATCAGCTTAAGGGTCAACAGATTAAGTTAAGTCTGACATTTTCGGTTTCTTTTCTGATTACAGCATTGCAAGCACTAAAGCAACTTCTACTGCACAATATCTGGTAAGTGTTTTTTTTTATTTTTATGAATAAAATATGAACAGGTGACTAAGTAGGGCTGTGCAATTAACTGAAAAAAAAAATATTAGATTTCGTTTTTGGCATCCAACAATTATGAAAATCCAATGATCAAGATAAAATGATTATTGTGCCCGATTCCTCCCACTTTTGCAGCGCTGCGCTTTCGTTCCTCCATAAAAGCCCAATTTCCCGTGAAAATCAGTAAAATCATGTAATGTGACATTTGCAAAATGGGATGTGCTTGAATTATCAAATTATATTTATTCAATGTTTTTAAAAGTGTGAAAGAAAGAGAAAGAGAAAAGCGCTCAGAGACGGAACAGAACACGGACACTTAAAGTCATCTTTTAGCTCAAGGTGCGCGTCTAATCAGTCAAATACATGCAAAAATGTGTCAAAATGCTGTGCTTAGTGATTATTCATGTATACATTCATCAGTCATGTAATAAATTAATGTAAAGGGTTGAGAAATGAAAATACGCATGTAACGGTAATTTGGATCCGTGCGGCTCTTATAGTGACAGCGGGCTATATTTTACTTTACATTTGGTTATTCATTTCTGCAGTAGGCTGTACCATGGTACGTGAACCTTTTCATATGAACTGCATTAAATACAAAACTAAAGCCAAACTCAAATTGAAATTAGACATCAATAATAAATGGGATAGTGAATAAATGAAATAATCATACTGCTTGAGACTTGCATTAAAAAAAAAACATTAAAGCACAGTTTGTTTAATTTGTATCTTTATTTTATTGTATTTGCTCCTTTGCTTTTTTTATTACTGACAGTTTAATTATTTTCAATAATTTTGAGGACTTTTTGTTTGTTTGAAATTCCGCCGGTCTCTACAATGTAGATGTTATAGCAAATCAAGTCTGCTTTATTGTCAATACTTCCACATGTGCAGTACATGCATATAGATTATTAAAATTGTGTCACAATCAGACCCTTGGTGCATACAGATAACACTTAGACTAGAACATTAAACACGGATAATAAAATACAAAGTACAACTATACAAATAGGTCATGTAAAAAGAAAGATTAGTAAAGCAGCACATGGTAGATAGAGTGCAAACCAGTGAAGTAAACCGTGCAGATATAATGATTGTAGCAACCTTATTTACAGGAAATACATATTTGATATGTATCAATATCTTTAAATCACTCATATAAAGTTTTGGTCATATGGCCCCCTCATGATCATGTTAAATAATTGTGATTACAATATTGACCAAAATAATTGTGATTATGATATTTGCCATAATCGAGCAGCCCTAGCAATATTAATGATACATTGAGTCACCGATGCACTATAGCACTTCAGAACCTGTGACTTGCATGTGCAGTTTTGTAAAATTTACACAATGTTATAGGCCTCAATGATTTTCCATTGCTTGTAATTTTTCACATAGTCAATGAGAGGGTGATGAAATGATATTCATTTGGTGGGTGAACCATTCCTTTCAAGTTTCTGTAATTTATATCCTGGAAGATAGAACCAGTTTGTTTTAGCCATCGGCTGCATTTGAAGTTGCATACTCTGAGTAGATACTAATTTTGCTATCATTAAAAAAATTGTCATAATACTTAAAATAATATGTGATATGTATGCAGATGTACACCATTTGTCATTTTATCACTGTCATGTGAGCTACAGCATAAGTTACAATGCAATTCACAATTTTGCTTCTGTGGGCTCATGGAATAGACTAAACTGAAGAATATCACTAGAAGTGGTATGTCATCCAAGGACTTTTAATTTAATGCTTATCACCCTACTATATTGTAGAGAAGTATGCAAGTTCGGATAATGCGCTAGAACTTTTAAACACAGGTAAATTATAATTTGTTGAACAGCCAATAAGGAAAATGCTTTCTGCCTGTCAGTCACTTAGATTTTGTGATATTGTTTGGCAGTCAGTATATTATATTGACAATGTATTGCATATTGCTACTTATGTCTTTAACACACCAGAAGAAACTCTTTTGCCAATCATTTACAGTAGCTTTAGGTTTGGAATATAATTAATTCATATTGAAAACTGATTGTATTAAAAAACACTTATGGATGCCTTTTGAATATTAAGTTTTATTATTATTATTATTATTATTATTATTATGTTAATATTGATCTTATTTCACATACATAGGCTATCTTTAATTATGTTAATGTTTTTGTTTTGCAGATCATCTATTCAGAGCACAACCTGTATTTTTCGCTGCAGCTGAACGTCTGGTTAGTGTGAAAAATGCAAAGTGATGCTGTGTTGTTTTCTTTTTAATATTATTATCATTATAATTGCCTAATATGTCTTTCTTTTCCAGGTTTTGGATTTTCTCCAAGCAGCAGTTCTTCTGTATTGTTCTACCCACCCTTTCCAAACCCCATCCCCTCCCCAACCCCTCACCCACCTCAAAAAAAAAAAAAAAAAAAAAAAAATCATTTTAATACTAAGTTGACCATTTGTGTTCAAACACTACTGTTCTTGTAATACTAGGTTACTAACTTGTTTATTCTGCTATTGTTCTTTTATTTGGAAAAAAGTGTGTTCCTATTAACACTAGATTCATAATTTGTTTTATTTGCTACTGTTCTTTAAAAAAAAAAAAAAAAAAAAAAAAAAAAAAAAAAGCTTATTAGCTGTATTTGTAAGTCGTTCTTTTTCTTGTCATTTAACTAACTTGTTTGTTTTCTTGAGAATATTTTGCAGGTTGTATTGCTTCAGCATTTCGTGAAGTAAGTGACTGAAAATATCCTGCACAAAAATGCTTTTTAATTACCTTTTGACTGTTTCCTTAAAACCATTTTACAGTAATTTTTAAATCCGTTCAATCTGTTTAAATCTGTTCAAACTCATAATGAAGAAAAGGTTTGTTTGCTAAACACTTATTTAAGAGACCATGTGAAATCATCTGCTCATTATTATTATTATTTGTATTATTATTATTGAAAAACAATTAGAACAGATGATCAAGATGTTACAGTTGAATCATTTAATCCCATTTAGCTATATAAAACGTTTAATATTATGATCCTAAAATTGCCAAACGCTTTAATTTAACTAAATTAACTTATTCTATGTAGAGTATATTTGAAAATTAAGCACTTCTTTGTTTACATACATGCAGCATGTGATGGTGTTTTTTTTTTTTTTGTTTTTTTTTTTTTAAGAGCATCTCTACAGAAAAAGCATCACATTTACACAATTTCTGTGTATATGCTTGTGGAGTTTTAGAATTCCCAAGTTATTTCTTTTATAATTAATTGGTTCATCAGATATGTCATGGCTTATTTTATATCATGTCTTTGGTCTGTTTTCTCATATTTTGTCTCTTGATCTTTTGAAGGATGCCTCGGAAAGGTAGGAGATCCCGGGCTCAAAAAGTTCGTTGGACAAAGTTAGACCTGACAGGACAGACGAGCGTCAGTAAAGGTGTTGCTCAGGATTCTGATGGACAGCAGTATGAAGATGGTGACCGCACATCTAGAGTTATATCCGTGCAGGCGTCTCACTGCCAGAATGATGCAAGGTATGATGTTTTCTCACGAAACACTCAGTGCACATGTATAGCGCTGACATTCCTTGCGTACCACAGTGAGGGAACTTTGTTCGAACAGCCTGATCTTGACAGGGTGCTAGAGGAAGGGGATGCTTTGTATGTTGGCATTAAAATGCAACTTATTGCTGAAGGAAGATTCCGACAGGATCTTCTAAGCATGGCTGAAGTACCTGTGAGCATCTCGACTTCTAACCACAACTACAGCGTCCAGAAGTCAGAGGTGGTGATGGGCTATCTGAGAGACAGAGGAACTCAGGAAATGGATGCGTGGTGGATTCCTCTTGATGAAAGACTTCAGTGTCTCTCAACAGATGTCAGTCATGCACTGCTTATTGTTTCTCCAGAGTGCTTTGCTGTGTTCAGAGACAGATCTGGAAGATATGGATATTTTGATTCACATTCCAGAACTGCTGAAGGTTGGCCACATCCTACTGGTGATGGAACAGCAGTTATGCTTACTTTCACCAACCTGCATGACATGACCAACAGATTACTTGAGCTTTTATGGAATCGTGGTCCTCAAGCTTGCTATGAATTCATGGCTGTTTCATTTGAAATGGAACAACAGTCTGAGGAACCATGCTCATCAGCAGCATGTGTGACACCATCACTAGTGACCTCACCTCTGCCAAAACCACCAAAAACTTCTGACATTAGAATCCCTGAAAATCTTGTTCCGACAGATGACAACAACCAAAGTGTCATCAAGGTTTTAAAAAGAAACAAGCAGCGAAGAAGAAAAGAAGTCCGTAAGATTGCGAATAAAAAGAAGGAAGGGAGACTTGAGAAAACACATTTTGAAGTCCAGGCAAAAAAAAAAGAATACGAGAGAAAGAAATATGCCACCAATTTGGAGTTTCAGAAGAAAAAAATAGAGGGTACCAAAAAGAAGTATGATCAAAATCCTTTTGCCAGATTCAAAAAGCTAGAGTATATGGTGAAGAGGTACAAAACTGATGTTTCCTTCCAGAAAAAAAAGAAGGAGTACATGGTCAGGAGGTACCACACTGATGATCTTTTCCAGAAGAAGATGAAGGACTACATGGACAGGAGGTACCACACTGATGCTCTTTTCCAGAAGAAGAAGAAGGACTACATGGTAAGGAAGTACCACACTGATGATCTTTTCCAGAAGAAAATGAAGAACTTCATGGCCAGAAGATACGCAAGTGATTCCGAGTTTAGGTCACATCACATTCTACATTGTACTCTCCAGAAGAAACAGAAGTGTCTCACCGATGCTGGATTTCAGATTCTGCACAAGTTGAGGTGTGCCTTAAGGATCAAGAGAAAATACAAGCCATACATTAGTTTCAGCCAGGATACACCCAATTCTGATGCGAGAAACCAGCCTGTGTCCAACAGCTTGATTCAAAAGGCCATATCTGCATTTCGGTGTCAAATTCAGCATGGTCCGACTTACATCTGCACAGTCTGTCACAGGACTCTTTTCCCAAATCAGGTTAAGATGTGTAATAGAAGACGTTACGTCAAAAATGTTCATATTACAGCCTTTTGCTTAACCGGGAAATATATACATGCATGTGACAGTGCCTGCTGTGTTCCTTGTGCAGTTCCAGATGAGCGAAGACAGGAGTGGATCTGCCACACCTGTGACAGCCATCTGAAGAGAGGATCCATGCCTTCTATTGCAGCGGCAAACAGACTTGAATTGCCACCCATCCCTGCAGAACTGCTTGAGCTGAATGTTCTTGAACGTCAGCTTATCGCCAAAATTGTTCCTTTCGCTAAAATAGTTGCATTGCCCAAAGGACAGCAACGATCAGTTTATGGTGCTGTTGTGTGTGTGCCTTCTGAGGTAGAGAAAACCGTAAACTGTCTCCCAAGGCCTAACAGTGAGTCCCAGCTCCTACAGGTGAAGCTGAAAAGACACATCAAGTTCAGAGGATACCAACACTTCCATACTGTGAATATGCACAATGTGCTAGCAGCGTTAGCAAGACTGAAAGCGATGCATTCAGAATACAGGGACATCTTGATTAGTGACGCTACCACATTTGAATTTCTCCCTAATGATGAGCTGAATGCCACAGAGGAGAAACAGGAAGTTGTTGTCTCTGAACAGGATGAGCAGCATGTCAGCACAGAAGAAAAGGATGAGCTCAGGCCTGGCCTAACTCTGGACACATGCATGCAGCCACTCGACATTGGACAGGACTTGCTGTCGTACGGTGAGGGAATCTTCAGCATTGCACCTGCTCAAGGGAAAAAGCCAGTCGGATTTTTCAAGGTTCCCAAATTGGAAGCCATGGCCTTCCCCGTACAGTTTCCCACTGGACAGAACACAATTGATGAGGCACGACAAGTTGCATTATCACCAAGCATGTATTTCAATGCTAGACTGTTCTGCGTGGATACTCGTTTTGCCAAAGACCAGAGTTATCTCTTCTTTGCGCAGTTTGTCACTGAAACGCACATGGCTAGAAACAGCATGTCTATCCAGTTGCGAAAGGGCAAACCCGTTACAAAAGATGGACGTAGAATCTCCAACAAGCTTCTTCAGGATGATCTTGAGGTCGAAAGACTGGTCCACAGCCGTGACGCAACAAGGTTTATGCAACCCCTGAGAGGCACTCCATCTTATTGGGAGAAAACGTTGAGAGATCTACAGGCCATGATCAGGCAGTTAGGAAATCCTACTTTTTTTTGCACATTCAGTGCAGCCGAAATGCGATGGCCAGAAGTGATAACGGCAATCAAGGCTCAGCAAGGTGAAGAGGTCGTCTTTTCAGAGCTTGACTGGACAACGAAATGTGAAATCCTCCGAAGTAACCCCGTCACCGTCATGCGGATGTTTGAAAAACGAGTGGATGCATTAATGAATCATCTGCTTTTGTCACCTGCTCAACCCATCGGCGAAGTCGAGGATTACTTTTATCGCGTGGAGTTTCAAGCCAGAGGAAGCCCACACATTCATCTGCTGGCCTGGGTAAAGGGGGCACCCGAATTCGAAAATCAGTCCGACCAAGTAGTGTGTGACTTCATTGACCGTTACATAACCTGCCAGTTGCCGGACCCTACCACCGATCCCGAGCTTCATCAAATTGTCACCGAAGTTCAGCTTCACAGCAAGAAGCACTCCAAATCTTGCAAGAAAGGAAATGTGTTGTGTAGATATGGGTTCCCTAAACTTCCCATGTCAAGCACCACCATCACCCGTCCACGACCACAACGTCCTGAGGAAGATGAAAACGAAGACCAACACCACCAAGAGAGAAAGAAGAGGAGACAGGACGCTCCACAACGTCCTGAGGAAGATGAAAACGAAGACCAACACCAACAAGAGAGAAAGAAGAGAAGACAGGATGCTGCTCGAAAAGCAATGAAAGAAGCCAGGAATAAACTCAAGCCAGTGTGGGACTTGTTAAACGATCCCCAGGCCTCCTTCGACAACTTGTCAGACTTGCTGACCAAATGTAATCTGTCCATGGATGATTACTGTAAATACGCTGAGGCACTGTCCACTTCAAACGTGATTTTGCTGAAGCGTGATCCTAAGGAGGCTTGGGTGAATGGATACAACCCAGATTTGCTGAGGGCATGGAACGCTAACATGGACATACAGTTCGTTCTTGACTCTTTCAGCTGCATCATGTATATGTTGTCCTACATTTCCAAGCCAGAACACGAAATGAATGATTACCTGAAGACCGTGATCAAGGGTGTTCGGGAAACCAACGTAAACGAAGAGGACGAAATGAAGCAGATAATGCAGGCCTACTCCAAACACAGGCAAGTGAGTGCTCAGGAGTCTGTGGCACGGACATGCAGCTTACCATTGAAGAAGTGTTCACGAAATGTTGTGTTTATACCGACGGATGATGATGCCCTGAGGATGAGTTTGCCCCGTAGTGTCCTACACAGCAAAGATCCTGATTCGGAGGATGTCTGGATGTCAGGTATTATAGAGAAATACAGAGCAAGGCCTCGAACACTGGAGTTTGAAAAGATGTGCCTTGCAGACTTTGTGTCTAATTACCGCGTTGTGTATGGTCGGCAAACCAAAGGAAAGAATGTCCTCCCACTCCTCAACGATATGGGATTCATTCAGAAGAGAACTGTTGGTAAGGCTGCAATTGTCAGGTATGCTCGCTTTTCGGAGGAGAAGCAACCGGAGAAGTTTTGCGGAACAATGGTAAAACTTTACGTGCCACATCGTGTCAACGAACAGCTGAAACCTCAAGGGTTTCCAACGTATCAGGAGTTTTACAAAAGGGGACTTGTAGAACTCCCATCACACCCCAATTTCCGATTCCCTGTCCGTGGCTTAGTTAAAGCACAACAGAAGAAGTTTGAAAAGCACGGCAAAAAAGTGGACGAAGCATATGAACAGCTGCAGCGGGAAGGACCGTCTGAGAATGCTTGGTGTGCTTTTGCCCCTGAAATCGACGTTGATCGGATGGAGTGTATTGCAGAACAACAAGACGTCCATCCAGAAGAAAATGAACAGGATGATGTTCCAGAATACCAGATTCGTCGTGAAGATGGAGACGGAGTCGTACCACAGATTGAGGCACCACAGATGACTAATGAATATCTGAGGAAGATGTTTAGGAGTCTAAATGAGACGCAGGCAGCAATTTTTTACACTGTCCGCCAGTGGTGTCAGAAGCGTGTGTGGGGTCACAATCCAGAGCAGTTTTTTTACTTTTTGTCAGGCGGTGCAGGTTGTGGGAAATCGCACGTCATCAAGTGCATACACTCGGAAGCAACTAAGATTCTGCGACAACTCCCTCGACTCCGGGAAGAAGGGGATCTCTCCGTGCCCACGGTGTTGTTGTCTGCGTTTACTGGAACTGCAGCATTCAACATCTCTGGAAAAACGCTGCATTCCCTTTTAAAACTGCCAAGGAGTCTAAAGCCACCTTATCAAGGACTTGGGAACGCCCTTGATGAAGTGAGAGCAGGATTACGCGACGTGGAGATTCTTATCATCGACGAAATATCCATGGTTTCAAAGGATCTGTTCACATACGTAAACTGGAGATTTCAGCAGATCAAAGGCAGCAAGAAACCTTTTGGAGGAATATCTTGCCTCGTCGTAGGGGATTATTATCAACTGCCACCGCTTGGTAAAGCCAAACCGCTCTGTGTGTATGAAGAAGATATGCTGGACTTCTGGAAGGACCACTTTCAAATCATCACACTCACAGAGATCATGCGGCAGAAGGAAGACCTCGCTTTCGCTCAACTGTTGAACCGACTACGAGTGAGGCAGAAGACAGAAGCTCTCAGGGAAGATGATCGAGCTTTGTTATTCCAGGCTGTAAAGAAGCCAGAAGACTGTCCACGTGATGCTCTACACATATTCGCCACTAACAAAGAGGTTGACAAGTACAATACCGAGATTGTACAGGCCCTCTTCGCTGACATCATAACAATTGATGCCGAAGACTACAGGAAAGACCCAAGAACAGGAAGGATGAAGCGATTAAACAAACCTGTCACTGGAAAAAAGGACGACTTGCTGGACACAATGCAAGTTGCAGTGGGAGTTCGTGTGATGGTAACCAGGAACCTGGATGTAGAAGATGGAATTGTCAATGGATGTTTTGGCACGATTGCAAACATCGTCACCAAAACGAAAGATGGAATCGACACCGTACAAATGTTAGGACTTCAACTTGACAATCCGAACGCCGGTCAGAAACACCGTAAAAAGGTACGAGGTGAAGAAGACGTCTTGGTTTACATTGAGAGATCTGAAGAAAGTCTGAGGAAGGAGCTGTTCGTCGACAGTTTCCCATTAAGCTAGCTTACGCCTGCACAGCCCACAAAGTTCAAGGCATGACAATGCACTCTGCAGTAGTGTCATTGAAGAAGATTTTTGAGCCGGGAATGGCCTACGTTGCCCTCAGCAGAACGACATCTCTACAAGGATTACACATCACGGATTTCGACGACAAGAAGATATATGCTGATCCTGAAATCACAACCTCTTTGCAAAGCATGAGAAGAGCAAAAGTTGAAGAAATCATGCCACTTCTGCAGCACGTGAGGGAAAATAGGCAGGAACAAACACTCACCATCATTCATCACAACACGGAAGGACTGGCATCTCACATGGAAGGATATCAGATGCCATCATGAGCTAAAACTCGCCGATGTTCTGTGTTTAACAGAAACACACCTGACTGGATCGTCTACTTCAGATCTCCAATTGGAAGGATACAACTTGTTCACACGCAACAGGCATGTCTCCTACTCCACACATCAAGAACTTGGAAGGAAAAATGGAGGTGGAGTCGCAATATATTGCAAGGAGCACATTCCAACTCAGCCCAGGCAATATATACAAAATGTGACTGATCTGGAGTTTGCTGTGATCAAATTGGATTCCCCAATAAAAGCAGCAGTCGTAGCTGTGTATAGGCCACCACAGTACAGTGTTGGAGATTTCTTGACCAACCTGAACAGTATGCTGGATTACCTGGACCTCACACACAACGATCTCGTCATCATCTGTGGAGATTTCAACGAGGACCTCCTACACCCTGGAAAAAAACCTATTCTGGAGTTGTTTCAATCTCGAGGATACACTCAACTGATTACATCAGCGACGACGGAAAAGCACACACTACTTGACCACATCTACATTTCAAATCCGGACTTCTGCCATCAATCGGGCGTGTTAGAGACCTACCACAGTTACCACAATCCTGTGTACTGTGTATTGCGTTTTTTTCCATAGGTGAATTGCCCGCTATACCAGGTCACTGGGGCCACTGAATCAGCATTAACGACAACAGTGGGGCAACACCAGCCTTAGTTCCCCAGTGGCTTCTGTATGAGTGGTGTCTTGGCCTTAAGCCATATTGAACTGAGGTTCCATTTAACCTCCTTTATCGACGGCAGTGACGTTGCGGTTATATTGTGTTGTCCGTGGTAATATGAAGGTGTTGTGTCCCTGAGTTACCTAGAGTACAGCAGCAGGAAGGACGAAGGAGTAGTGTGGCAGCTCCAGACAGGACAGGAAGTAAAGGCAGCAGAATACAGGACGCAGTCAGGGTTAGTGTAATAACTCCAGGGAAGACACAGACAGTGAGAGCAACAGCAGCAGTAAGTCATTAAAAGACAGTAAGGTTAAGTGAGAAGTATTAAGACACTGTTGTGATGTATTTGATTTTTACCCTAACGTAACATTTGTTTCAAATGGTTGTGTTCAATCTGTACGATGTGTACTGGATATATTATTTGCAGTCCTCTGCTATTCTAATATTGATATGTGCTCTTCTGTAAAGGTGCAGGAAGATTTTGGAGACCATAGCAGTCCTGTGCAACACTGGATATGAGTGTGCAATATACCATCTAAAGGTAAGTGTTAAAAGATGTAACTTCAGTCACTGTGCTACTGACATGTGATAACCACATTTTAAAGGAATATTGTAATCTAATTTTGAATTTTGATGTTTTTCAGGAACCGGCGAGTCAGGAATGTCTGAGAAGATCAAGTGTGCTTCTCCACTGATGACGATGAGCTGGATACCAGCTTATGGGCTAATTTCTTTCAGTAAGTTTTAGTTTACTTAATTATGTTTATTATTATTTTTTAGTTTATTAGTAAATGTGTGTGCAGTGATCCTGTTATTCATTTATTAAGTTCATTGCCAGAGGACGGGACCAGATGTGTTTGGAGTTGAAGACAATGCTGAAGACCAAAGAAGCAACGGAAGAAGCACATTTAAGCACTGAGGTAAAGTTTGTCAATAATACTGGAAAGGTCTAGTGTTTCAGTGCACTTTATCATACAGTGTGTTTCTTCAGAGGCATGTGCTTTGATGTGAATGCTTAGATTTTAAAGTGTATGATGGTCCTCAGAAGTGAGAGAGCAGAAATGTCTCTTGCAAGACATACATCTGACCTGAAAGTTTATGCTCTGTAAGTCTTGCAGAATGAAATTTTTTTATTCAATTCACTAACATGATCATATCTGTTTTACCTCCTCTACCTCAGGGTGTCCAGCCTGTTTGCCATGACAGATCCAGCGGCTAGATGGCGGGAAGATGCTTCATATACCCCAATTGCACTGAATCATTAGATGATCAATTAATTAATATTAATATATATTTTTAAATTATCTTATTATATTAAATAATTGGTCTCAGTTAACTATTTCATATATTAGTTTGAATAATAATGTTTTTATAATGTGTACGCCATGCCCGAGGAGGATGGGTTCCCCCTGATGAGTCTGGTTCCTCTCAAGGTTTTTTATCTCCTTAAGAGTTTTTTCCTTGCCACCGTCGCCACTGGCTTGCTCACTGGGGGTGTTGTGTCAAATCCTGTGTCCCTCTCGCGTCCCTGCCGACCAGGGTTTCCAAAACAACAGTTTGCGACTCGATGAATTTTTTATTAATTAAATCATAGAAATTTAAACGACTAAAAATGAAATCATGTTATGGCTTAGTCACTTACGGTAAAGCAGTAAGCCCTGTGATGCTGTGATTAACAGTGCTTTCAGAACTGCTAAGGGGTGTTGCTGTTTTCTGAAATCACAGGGCTTATGTATGGCCTTATGCCCTTTATAAACACTTGTGCAGTAATAGACACAATCATGGATGGTAATTGAGTATTTTACAATGGCTTTAAATGCAACATGCACAAGGTTCACTTTATTAATACAATAATTCAAACACTTTCATCACCATTCTGCCAAAATAGAAACTTGATTGTAAATTTTTTATTATTGCAACATTAAGATATTTGTTTTTTACTTTCATAATTTTATAAGTTTAATATGAAGTTAAAATAATATTTATACGTGAGCTAGTATGACATTTATAGGGTGGGATTTGGCACAAACAGGCGTTTTCTAAAACTTTTAATAAACATTTTGGTTGAATTGGCACATCAAGTGTTTTTGTCTTTATTGAATCTTCTTTAATGGCACATTTAATGTGTCATTGTGAACTTCACAGAAGGTCCAGGGGTTTTTCCAGAAAGCAAGGTTAACTTACTGTCACATATACTCTCAGTAGATTGACCCAAACCTTGCTTACTCGAGGTATGCTGGTTCCAGAAAGGTTTTTTTTTTTAAATCAAGGCCACAATATGTCTCTTACATATTTTCACTGTTAACATATATATATATATATATATATATTTTTTTTAATTAAAATATTTAATGTCAGGACTAAGGATTTGCAAAAATAATAACCTTATGGTGTCCAGAAATCATTGATTTTAATTTGACAAAGAATATTAATGGTAGTGAATTAAAAGCTACAGGATCTAGCTGTGGCTGGACTTGGGTTTGGTGAGGTGAGATTCTTCTTTATAAACATTTTAGGAGAATTGGCTAATCCTGGCATGTTTGTCTTTATTGAATGGTATATTCACAGATGGTACAATAAGATGGTTAAACTTTTTAAATAAGGTTTGTATTCTATATACATGAAGACCACTTTGTGTGTAAATATTTGATATTTTTATCACCAATTCTGCAAATCCAATAAGCAAACTTTGTTTTACTATAAACCTGCTAACATCACACTCTTACTTGATCTGGATGACTATTGCACTGGATGACTATACACTTTCAAGACTTAAAATTGTCAGCCTTAATATTTGAATATTGTTGATAAAATTTGGTTGCAGTGACAGTAAATTTATTCATTTGTTATGAGTGCAAATCAACAGTTAATGCACCATTTAACTAACTACATATGCGCCTGACAGAAAAAATTACAAACACATTTTGTAGATATGTGCACATAGTTTACTAATAGCTAATTTCTCTGGTCTGACAAATGAACTCCATCCCACCTGAACGGTTCACTTCTCTTCTGTGTTGTTTATTGTAAATAAACAGTCCACCACTGTGGTGTTGGTAAGTGTCTGGAGTACAGAAAGGTCCTCCGTCATGAAGCTCAGAAGATCCACTGCAGGTTTGACCCCCAGGTGACCAACTCTTAGCCCACTTCACAAAGCTGTGGCTGGCAATCAATACTACTTTATCTAAAAAAATGTGTTAAAAACTTTATGGTAAATGAAAATCCAGTAATGAAGCAGAAATGTATGACTATGGTACTGTGTGGTAAAGCTTTACAATTCACTGAAAATATAAGCAGTTTAGCTAAAAGTTGGTATTTTTGATGGCAAATAGTATTTAAACTTTATAAAATAATGAGTTTTTGACATTTAAAACCTGAAAACAGGCCACATTAAAGGTCCTTTGAAAAATACTTGAATTTTAAAAGGCAATTACATATGAAATTATTGTTCCTTTTTGGTTTGGATAAAAACATTTTCACGCAAAATGAACAATGCAGCGCGTGTTAAATAGCCATTTCACCTGACTTTTGGGAGCTCACGAGATCTCGCGATATTACTCATTCAGGTGAGAAGCAGTCTCGCGATATCGGTATTAAAGTTTTGGCTGGAAGGGGTCTGGTCTGTGTGTGTTTGTGTGCATTGTCTACTTAGATTTGTAACGTAAATTCATCTTTGCAAACACTGGAGACACAACATATCTCTATGCATCGCGATTTCAAAATAAAAGGCCCTCTGATTTGCCCAGATCTAAATATTCAAACTAAATATATTTTTAAACGACGTTGAATCGTGCTGTAAAATGAAATATCACCAGGCCGTTGGCTCTCTCTGCGGGTATTTTATATTTATAATACATATATAATAAAATAATAAACGTAGCTCAATTGTTCAAGTGTATGGTATAGTTTTTATTCTTCAGGTCAATCATATATTCATCAAATACAATCAGTTTGAACATGGATAGCAATAAATTCGCTGAGGTATTCTTTTAAATATTAAAGTCCACAGTCATTGCATGATTTGCTTGTGCTGTACTTTATTTGTAACATCTTGTTTTATTATTTA
>NW_020527651.1:0-55771 GCF_003368295.1 Carassius auratus | reverse complement strand
AAATATGACGACATCCTGTGAAAATACTTTTTATTTTGAAAAGACGCGACGTCCGGTTGACGCGCGCTTAGTTTTGCCTGCTTCAATGCTTATGTATAGGATTTCAGAAAATACTATTCTGCTCCGTTAAATCGACGTTTTGCCTCCGCGTTATCCGTTTGTCGCCTATGAACACGACATCGCGGGGGGTGTAAGCGCTCCCGGTTAGGAATGCACGGGTCTACCGGTCTTAGTGAAACGGCTTCCTCCGGTGGAATTCATACGCACGCCATATGAATGATTATTGTATCAGCCCTAAACCTACCAAGGTAGTAAACGGTAGTATTATATAATTATTAGTATAATTATTTATTTTAACCGTACACCCTACCCACCACCAACACAATAAAAATGCTGTATGCACGTACATTTTTAATAAAATTTAGGTTTTAAACCAACCGGTACCTTCGATATATCACTATAATATCCACTATACAAATTTTATTCTGATAAACCGGACATGGCATGGACATATCAAGTTAAAAAAGAGACTTATCTCTATTTAACAAAAAAAATATAAATAAAATTATATATGACGGCATGTTACTAAACCGGAACATACATTTTAAACGTGTTTATCAAACTTATAAAACACATCGCAGTAACAGACATGTTACTAAACCAAAGCAAATAATTTTATCATACATTTTTTAATCATGTATTCAAACAATACTTATACAACATATACAAACAAGTTTTAAACATATTTTAAACAAAAACTAATCATAAACGCAGCCTTCTCAAAATTACAGACATGTACAATCATGCTGATCACATATTATGGATATTCAGACTTTTAGCCACTAATACGTTTTAGGATAATGAAAAACACCAACGTCTGAGGGCTGCCAAAATATCTCCAGTCCCCAAAACCCACTCAGACTCCAGGGTTAAAGAATATGGAAATAAATAATTATATAATGACATCGGCTACTAAAGCAATTCATTAAACAAAAAAAGTATTCAACATTTAAGTTAATCAAACTTATAAAACACACCATACTCTTCTTTTTTTTTTAAAAAGATAACTTATTTTAAATGTGATAGCATAGTATATATACAATAAACATTTCTGATGATACATATAAAAAATTATCCCTTACAGTTTTAGACCGGTGAGAGATGTCCAAACATGAATGAAATATCCCCAAAATAAAATAATACGACTTAAAAAATAAAATAAAAATGATTAAATCATAAACAGAATCTCACAGGTCCTCGTAGTGAAATGTATGTGAGACCCGAGGGGCTGCTTCACACACACCCCGCGCAGGCGAGGGTGGAGTTCCAGACCGCATGATCTAAGTCAATGGTGTACATTATTTCAAAGCTAACATTAATGTAATGTTTTTTAATAATCAGTACCCCCAGTACATCTGATGTCCGTTGATTCTTAATTCAACAAAATGATGATATATATTACCTAAAATATTTTATATTTTATATAATATTATATAATAAAAAAATTATTTATATCATATATTATATTATATGATTATATTATATTAGATGCGTCATGCATTAATCACTTTAGATTCTTTAAAGTTCTTATTTTTAGCACCATCTTCAAAGTTTTCATACACACACATCTCTCTCCTCACACACACACACACACACACACACACACTCTCTCTCTCTCTCTTCTCTCTCTCCCTCTCTCTCTCTCTCTCACTCACACACACACACATGAAACATGAAGCCAAAGTCTTTCTGTATGTTTTTAAAAATAAAACTTAAAATATTGATTTTGCTTTAAATCTGATTTTGCTTTAAATCTATACTGAGGAGCTCGTTTGTTTGTCAAGTATAGACTGTGAAGTTTTAGATGAAGTTGTTTTATCTTTTAGAAGAAAGACCCTCGATCGTATTCAACCATTAAGATGGTTCAGGAAAGACCCACGCGTCCTAGAGTGTAATTTATGTGCGTTGCTACGGTCGTAAACCTTTCACATACCCACGGTACTTTCAGACACAGAGCAGGAAGACATTTGCAGGCCTCTGCTTAGCCGTCCCAAAATACTTCCATTTAAAAGCAAAATATTTAAATGACCGCCTGTACATCTAACAGGCTGTAGTTCTATTTTATATGTTTCGTATTAAAAGTACTTCCATTTGTATTTCCCTTATTTAAAAAATATATTAAACCGACAGTATCCCCAACGTGTGTTTTCCATCAGTTGTTTGCCCTTCAGCCTTATTACGTAGTGCTTTTCATTTAGCCTACTGTAAGATCCCTTTACAATAGTGTAATGAAAGTTAACTTTTCTTAAAGTTTATAGTTGTATTTTACTGTATCCCATCCTTCTATCCTGTAGATTGTATGCGTACTGTAAGATAACAAATATACATCTTGCTTAAAGTCACTAAAATAATTACACCTACAATTTGAAATGTGTTTAAACACATTGTGTGTCACTAAAGCAAGGCATTGTCTATCGTCTTATTTTTTTTTAAATAACCCGATGACGTCCCATCCGTCTCTTCATATAAATTTATATCCACCCGAGTGCTTTTCTCACACGAGTAGAAAACTCTTTCTCCTTTGGATGTGGTTTGGCAGAAACATAATTTCTACATCAGAAATTTTTTTTAAATGTACGCTAAATTTTCTCATTCGACAGAAATACTATTTTCAAATTATTTACCCGGCCTATAACACTCGGTGTAAATGTTCTTACCTAGAACAGAAAACAGACACTTTGACTGTTTTTTGTAGATGCCAACAGATCAATGTCAAGGGTGTTTCACATCTAAGAATCACAATGTTTTGTAAATCCACATTTTTCTTACACCCTCGAGATTTAGCGTATCAAGATTTCGGAGGTCCGTTCACAATTTGTTTGCCGGATCCTACGTTTTTATGCGATCTTTGTGCGGCGTCATCGTAATAGGAATAATGAAAATCAAGAAAATTAAGTAACAGTTTTTTCTCTTTGAGATATTTCTTTTTAGCTCAACTTTGTGTCTGTCCAAAGTGTGATCGCATGAAAGCATCGAAGCAAAATGAAGTCTAGTCTGTTTTACACTTAAAAACTATTACAACTTAACAAATCAACGGCTACACTCGTTAAAGTTTCCACAACTCTTGTGAGATACATTTTATCCATAACCTTTTGTGTATTCGAGCGACCAAACCACTAAGAAAGAAACTAACGTTTACAACGCATATAGAATTCAGAATACAATTGTTAAAGTATTTATTTTTTGTTAACTGTTGAATTTTGTAAATGATATTTTTATTACTCCGTTAGATTTAGTCATCGTGTTCGGATAGCCGATGACGCAAATCACATTTTGTTTTAAAGAATCCTGTAAGTCCATGCCAACTCTCGCGCGGGGTGAGCGCATTCTATTCATTTAAGAAAATGATTAAACATTTCCCCCGAACATTTTTTATTATTTTGACAAAACACAACACAATCAGTTTCCCACGGCCATCTTCTTCGATTCAAATAAAGCAACATCTCCGTGTAACGCGTGTATGTGCTAAACATCTTGCGTCTCCACTTTTCCAGATTTGTTAGATGGGCTAACCGTTGTAAATACAAACACATTTGAAAACTCCGACGTTCTCACTTTTTGTAACGGTTGAGAAAATGCCGTACACACTTTTGCATTTCATAATTCCAGTGATTTTAGCTGTAATGGTCACATAAGACAAAATTGTCAATGTGTGACTCGTAAACATGTATAATTTTATTTATTTTATTTTTTACCAGAGATAGTGACCGATCTGTTGAACACGTTGTTTTGCAGTTTTCTGATGAAGAGTTTTCTCAGACTGCGTCAACATACACCTGCCTGTTCATAGGAATTTTATGTATGACAATATCGCCCCAACATCGAGAGCTCTTGTTCATATAGCCGATGACCACATTCACATTGTTTCAGCATTTGCCAATTGACATGGTCGTAAGCATTATCATCTACCGTGCGCTGAGATTTTTCTGCTTTGGCCACTTTGACGGATTTGCTAGAGGGACTGTCACCTTGTTGTAACGTGATTAACGTTTTAAGATCCATAAGATTGCACTACATTCACCTGAAAGGTTATACTCTTTTATACAGGAAATTGTGTATCAGAATAACAATTACCTATAGTGGAAATCCACTCTTTCTAAACTATTGTGAAAACTTTTAATGTTGATCTGTCCCAACAGCCGTGTATGTTTTTCATTGTTTTTTAGATAAAGACTATTCTCAGAGTTTGGTCAAACAGACAAACGTGAACAAAATAGAGTACAAATGATTAAGCGATTGTCAAGAGAGTGTTTAAAACTGAGATTGTGATGCACTTTAGAGCTTTTTTCTGGTCTACCTGTGTCACAAAGACAAAGAATAGCCACTACCTCGACTTTTAAAAATGAGTCTTACCATCTTCTGTTATGACTGTTACACTTAATACAAACCCATCTACTACACTAAAGTTAGACATTAAAAGTCTGGATGTCATGGATGCGGTATTTTTCAATCGTATGCATCTCTAAAACAGTACTTCAATAAATAACCGCTGTTGATAAGTCGTTCATTTAAGTGAGAGGCGGGATGATTTTGACCGTTTTAGTCATTCGTCGTGCTTAAGGTCTGATCCGGGAAACCGCACTATCGACTGGAACTGCGCTGTCACGTCTAAATAACCCCGCTCTTCTTTAAGAAATCCGCGAGGCGAGCGGTTTCTGACATCTATTATTCACTTCATTTTTTTCACCACCACAAATATTTTGTTTAGCATACGTATTAGTTTTAGTCAGTTACATAGGCGTCACGCATGAAGTTTATAGTTATTTTAAATAATTATGATAGGGTTAACAGGTTTAGGTTAGTGGGGTGCCTGTAAGCGGTGACAACTTCGAGCATCGGAGACGACGGTGTTACTCAAACAGCCCATATCTTTATCTTTTAACAAAAACTGTCGTATTACGCGTTACTAAGAAAAATCTGTTCATTAATATGTTGAAATGAAAATAAACATACAAAACTTTATAATGACCGTGAGTTCAATATGCCTAACACCGCATTGACGAAATGTTTGTTCTAAACAGCTTTTCGCCCCAAAAAATTGCGAGATTTCTTAACGGACGCTAGAGCGAACTGTAAACCACACACTTTCTCATCGCATTACGCTAAGAAACTGCACATGGTTAAAGCTATTACGCATAAACTGTCCTAAAGTTGTTAATGTACAAGCACAGTAAACTATTTCTACAAAAAATATCATTGCACTACTGTTTTTGCATATAATACATCGTTCAACAATACTTTTGCACACTCATTCGACTTTATTTATTACCCGCCGTTCTCACGTTCTGCTGTTCATAATGTATATAGAATCCTTTCATTGCTCGGTTCATCATGTACATACGATCCCTACATTGCATTCATATTTATATTCTGTATATACCTCTGATCAATATCGTATATAGCAACTGCACTTTATATTCTGTATAGCTTTACTTTACTCTGCACTTTTATGTATATAAAACACTATATTCTTGCACATTGTTTTCTAGTTTTGCCGTCACCTCTTTGTTCATAACGTCGGCGATATCTCTGTGAATCTGTTTCGATTTCATAAAATATCTTTTACGTCATATCATTATACTATCCTAGTTTATATCAGATACAAGTGTGTTTCTTCATATTTCTCTTACATCTAGCCCCGTTAGAGTATCCGCGACAGTATAACTCATTGTAATGTGCTAAATCATTAAAATCCAAAAAATGAACTCTGAGAAAGAATATCCGTTGAAAGGATTCAAACTTTTATTTCAACAAAACAGCGTTGAATTTACAATGAGTAATAAAGAAAGTGATCAAATTGTTATTACAAACAATAGGGATGACATGACATCACAAGTTATCTAGCCAGAAAAGAAAATCTCGGCAGGCCCTCAAGTTTTGTTCTACTATGAAATTGACGACGGTTTCAATAATTTCATGTATTGCGAAACCATAATGTTTAGCGACTAACATTACACACAAATCCGTTATGCACGTACACAGACAGAGAGTCTCGTTAATGTACATCTCGCCGCTACATTCGGCCGTCACATACAGAATTTTTCTGGTCGTTACACAAATCGGCGCCTTGCTGGTCGTATACAAACTCGTCAAATCGGGCCACGGATTATTTTTCAGTCTTCTTAACAACGTCCATTTCTTTCTTGAGATTTGTTACGCGCTTGGAATCCGTCGTACAATCATGATTCGGATCAGATGCATCGTCTATGATTTTACGCATCAGATCAACCATTTGCTCTCTGTAACATTGTTTAAACATAGAGTCTATGTTGGCTTTTACAGGACACATATTTCCCTCGACACAGCCGCACTCCACTCGATCATCCGCAGCAGCGCTGGTAGTGGCGGACATCCTTTTCAGAATTTGTTCCAAGACGTAAACCGAGCGTTTTAAAATCCACGACGATCCAGTGTTTTTTAAAAATCCACGACGATCCAGATGAAAAATGAGAGAGTGCATCAGTTTCAGACAAATTTGATCGTTGAAGCCGATTCTGTCAGTCCACGTAGATAATATTTTGATTGAAAAGATGTTGCAGTGGCTACGTCGACCGCGCTGTAAAAACCCTTGTTCGCGGATCATAAGAAAACCTGCGATAACTGCAGAGTTTATGAGGTCAGCCGCTCACAGGGGATAAAGACTAGCCGTAGTCACGAGGAAGTAGCGGTGGATCTTTTGTACATTCAACCAAAAAATAGGTTGTGGGTGTTGCGCTCAAAAAGCGGAGGAGGGTGAAGGGGCCTGGTTAGGGGTTTGACTTTCGAGAAATATGAAGAAACACACTTGTATCTGATATAAACTAGGATAGTATAATGATATGACGTAAAAGATATTTTATGAAATCGAACAGATTCACAGAGATATCGCGACGTATGAACAAAGAGGTTGACGGCAAAAACTAGAAAACAATGTGAATGAATATAGTGTTTTATATACATAAAAGTGCAGAGTAAGTAAAGCTATACAGAAATATAAAGTGTAGTTGCTATATACGATATTGATCAGAGTATATACAGAATAT
The DNA here is from genome assembly GCF_003368295.1 of Carassius auratus. Classification (NCBI taxonomy): domain Eukaryota; kingdom Metazoa; phylum Chordata; class Actinopteri; order Cypriniformes; family Cyprinidae; genus Carassius; species Carassius auratus. The sequence goes on along the minus strand of NW_020527651.1, from coordinate 48,689 downwards.
AAATATGAATGCAATGTAGGGATCGTATGTACATGATGAACCGAGCAATGAAGGATTCTATATACATTATGAACAGCAGGAACGTGAGAACGGCGGTAATAAATAAAGTCGAATGAGTGTGCAAAAGTATTGTTGAACGATGTATTATATGCAAAAACAGTAGTGCAATGATATTTTTTGTAGAAATAGTTTACTGTGCTTGTACATTAACAACTTTAGACAGTTTATGGCGTAATAGCTTTAACCATGTGCAGTTTCTTAGCGTAATGCGATGAGAAGTGTGTGGTTTACAGTTCGCTCTAGCGTCCGTTAAGAAATCTCGCAATTTTTGGGGGCGAAAGCGTTAGAACAAACATTTGTCAATGCGGTGTTAGGCTATATTGAACTCACGGTCATTATAAAGTTTTGTATGTTTATTTTCATTTCAACATATTAATGAACAGATTTTGTCTTAGTAACGCGTAATACGACAGTTTTTGTTAAAAGATAAAGATATGGGCTGTTTTGAGTAACACCGTCGTCTCCGATGCTCGAAGTTGTCACCGCTTACAGGCACCCACTAACCTAAACCTGTAACCCTATCATAATTATTTAAAAATAACTATAAACTTCATGCGTGACGCCTATGTAACTGACTAAAACTAATACGTATGCTAAACAAAATATTTGTGGTGGTGAAAAAAATGAAGTGAATTAATAGATGTCAGAAACCGCTCGCCTCGCGGATTTCTTAAAGAAGAGCGGGTTATTTAGACGTGACAGCGCAGTTCCAGTCGTAGTGCGGTTTCCCGGATCAGACCTTAAGCACGACGAATGACTAAAACGGTCAAATCATCCCGCCTCTCACTTAAATGAACGACTTATCAACAGCGGTTTATTTATTGAAGTACTGTTTAGAGATGCATACGATGAAAATACCGCATCCATGACATCCATGACTTTTAATGTCTAACTTTAGTGTAGTAGATGGGTTTGTATTAAGTGTAACAGTCATAACAGAAGATGGTAAGACTCATTTTAAAAGTCGAGGTAGTGGCTATTCTTTGTCTTTGTGACACAGGTAGACCAGAAAAAGCTCTAAAGTGCATCACAATCTCAGTTTAAACACTCTCTTGACAATCGCTTAATCATCTTGTACTCTATTTTGTTCACGTTTTGTCTGTTTGACCAAACTCTGAGAATAGTCTTTATCTAAAAAACAATGAAAAACATACACGGCTGTTGGGACAGATCAACATTAAAAGTTTTCACAATAGTTTTAGAAGAGTGGATTTCACTATTAGGTAATTGTTATTCTGATACACATTTCCTGTATAAAGAGTATAACCTTTTCAGGTGAATGTAGTGCAATCTTATGGATCTTAAACGTAATCACGTTACAACAAGGTGACAGTCCCTCTAGCAAATCCGTCAAAAGTGGCCAAAGCAGAAAAATCTCAGCGCACGGTAGATGATAATGCTTACGACCATGTCAATTGGCAAATGCTGAAACAATGTGAATGTGGTCATCGGCTATATGAACAAGAGCTCTCGATGTTGGGGCGATATTGTCATACATAAAATTCCTATGAACAGGCAGTGTATGTTTGACCGCAGTCTGAGAAAACTCTTCATCAGAAAACTGCAAACAACGTGTCACAGATCGGTCGACTATCTCTGGTAAAAATAAATAAATAAAATTATACATGTTTACGAGTCACACATTGACAATTTTTGTCTTATGTGGACCATTACAGCTAAAATCACTGAATTATGAAATGCAAAAGTGTGTACGGCATTTTTCTCTAACCGTTACAAAAGTGAGAACGTCGGAGTTTTCAAATGTGTTTGTATTACAACGGTAGCCCATCTAACAAATCTGGAAAAGTGGAGACGCAAAGATGTTTAGCACATACACGCGTACACCGGAGATGTTGCTTTATTTGAATCGAAGAAGATGGCCGTGGGAACTGATTGTGTTGTGTTTTGTCAAAATAATAAAAAATGTTCGGGGGAAATGTTTAATCATTTTTCTTAAATGAATAGAATGCGCTCACCCCGCGCGAGAGTTGGCATGGACTTACAGGATTCTTAAAACAAAATGTGATTTGCGTCATCGGCTATCCGAACACGATGACTAAATCTAACGGAGTAATAAAAATATCATTTACAAATCAACAGTTAACAAAAAATAAATACTTTAACAATTGTATTCTGAATTCTATATGCGTTGTAAACGTTAGTTTTCTTTCTTAGTGGTTTGGTCGCTCGAATACACAAAAGGTTATGGATAAAATGTATCTCACAAGAGTGTGGAAACTTTAACGAGTGTACCGTTTGATTTGTTTAAGTTGTAATAGTTTTAAGTGTAAAACAGCTAGACTTCATTTTTGCTTCGATGCTTCATGCGATCACACTTTTGGACAGACACAAAGTTGAGCTAAAAGAAATATCTCAAAGAGAAAAAACTGTTACTTAATTTCTTGATTTTCATTTATTCCTATTACGATGACGCCGCACAAAGATCGCATAAAAACGTAGGATCCGGCAAACAAATTGTGAACGGACCTCCGAAATCTTGATACGGCTAAATCTCGAGGTGTAAGAAAAATGTGATTTACAAAACATTGTGATTCTTAGATGTGAAACACCCTTGACATGATCTGTTGGCATCTACAAAAACAGTCAAAGTGTCTGTTTTCTGTTCTAGGTAAGAACATTTACACCGAGTGTTATAGGCCGGGTAAATAATTTGAAAATAGTATTTCTGTCGAATGAGAAAAGTTTAGCGTACATTTAAAAAAATTTCTGATGTAGAAATTATGTTTCTGCCAAACACATCCAAAGAGAAAGAGTTTTCTACTCGTGTGAGAAAAGCACTCGGGTGGATAAATTATATGAAGAGACGATGACGGTCATCGGTTATTTAAAAAAAAATAAGACGATAGACGGTGTGCCTTGCTTTAGTGACACACAATGTGTTTAAACACGTTTCAAATTGTAGGTGTAATTATTTTAGTGACTTTAAGCAAGATGTATATTTGTTATTTTACAGTACGCATACAATCTACAGGATAGAAGGATGGGGATACAGTAAAATACAACTATAAACTTTAAGAAAAGTTAACTTTCATTACACTATTGTAAAGGGATCTTACAGTAGGCTAAATGAAAAGCACTACGTAATAAGGCTGAAGGGCAAACAACTGATGGAAAACACACGTTGGGGGGATACTGTCGGTTAAATATATTGTTTTAAATAAGGAATATAATATGGATAGTACTTTTAATACGAAATATATAAAATAGAACTACAGCCTGTTAGATGTACAGGCGGTCATTTTAATATTTTTGCTTTTAAATGGAAGTATTTTGGGACGGCTAAGCAGAGGGCCTGCAAATGTCTTTCCTGCTCTGTGTCTGAAAGTACCGTGGGTATGTGAAAGGTTTACGACCGTAGCAACGCACATAAATTACATCTCTAGGACGCGTGGGTCTTCCCTGAACCATCTTTAATGGTTGAATACGATCGAGGGTCTTTCTTCTAAAAGATAAAACAACTTCATCTAAACTTCACAGTCTATACTGTGACAAACAAACGAGCTCCTCAGTATAGATTTAAAGCTAAATCAATATTTTTTATTTATTTTTAAAACATACAGAAAGACTTTGGCATCATGTTTCATATTGTGTGTGAGAGAGAGAGAGAGGGAGAGAGAGAGGGAGAGAGAGTGTGTGTGTATGTGTGGGTGTGAGGGAGAGAGATGGTACGAAAACTTTGAAGATGGTGCTAAAAATAAGAACTTTAAAGAATCTAAAGTGATTAATGCATGACGCATTTAATATAATATAATCATAAACATAATATGATATAAATAATTTTTTATTATATAATATTATATAAAAATATAAAATATTTTAGGTTATATATATCATCATTTTGTTGAATTAAGAATCAACAGACATCAGATGTACTGGGGGTACTGATTATTAAAAAACATTACATTAATGTTAGCTTTGAAATAATGTACACCATTGACTTAGATCATGCGTTCTGGAACTCCACCCTCGCCTGCGCGGGGTGTGTGTGAAGCAGCCCCTCAGGTCTCACATACATTTCACTACGAGGACCTGTGAGATTCTGTTTATGATTTAATCATTTTTATTTTATTTTTTAAGTCGTAAATTTTATTTTGGGGATATTTCATTCATGTTTGGACATCTCTCACCGGTCTAAAAATGTAAGGGGTAATTTTTTATATGTATCATCAGAAATGTTTATTGTATATACTATGCTATCACATTTAAAATAAGTTATCTTTTTTTAAAAAAAAGAAGAAGAGTATGGTGTGTTTTATAAGTTTGATTAACTTAAATGTTGAATACTTTTTTTGTTTAATGAATTGCTTTAGTAGCCTGATGTCGTTATATAATTATTTATTTCCATATTATTTAACCCTGGAGTCTGAGTGGGTTTTGGGGGACTGGAGATATTTTGGCAGCCCTCAGACGTCGGTGTTTTTCATTATCCTAAAACGTATTAATGGCTAAAAGTATGAATATCCATAATATGTGATCAGCATGATTGTACATGTCTGTAATTTTGAGAAGGCTGCGTTTATGATTAGTTTTTGTTTAAAATAGATTTAAAACTTGTTTGTATATGTTGTATAAGTATTGGTTGAATACATGATTAAAAAATGAATGATAAATGATTTGCTTTGGTTTAGTAACATGTCTGTTACTGCGATGTGTTTTATAAGTTTGATAAACACGTTTAAAATGTATGTTCCGGTTTAGTAACATGCCGTCATATATAATTTTATTTATTCATTTTTTTTGTTAAATAGAGATAAGTCTCTTTTTAACTTGATATGTCCATGCGCATGTCCGGTTTATCAGAATACAAAATTTGTATAGTGGATATTATAGTGATACATCGAGGTACCGGTGGTTTAAAACCTAAATTGTATTAAAAATGTACGTGCATACAGCATTTTATTGTGTGGTGGTGGTAGGGTGTACGGTTAAAATAAATAATTATACTAATAATTATATAATACTACCGTTTACTACCTTGGTAGGTTTAGGGCTGATACAATAATCATTCATATGGCGTGCGTATGAATTCCACCGGAGGAAGCCGTTTCACTAAGACCGGTAGACCCGTGCATTCCTAACCGGGAGCGCTTACACCCCCTGCGATGTCGTGTTCATAGGCGACAAACGGATAACGCGGAGGCAAAACGTCGATTTAACGGAGCAGAATAGTATTTTCTGAAATCCTATACATAGCATTGAAGCAGGCAAAACTAAGCGCGCGTCAACCGGACGTCGTCGTCTTTTCAAAATAAAAAAGTATTTTCACAGGATGTCGTCATATTTTCAAAATAAAAGTATTTTTTCATACAAAACAGTCTGGCGGTTATTGGGACATTAGACGCGGAGATATTAAGTCCAATAACACATACTTTATAGTGTTAAAATATCTCTATCAGCAGATGAGATAAAGCAGTAGATAAAATACAGATGCATGTTTTATTACAGGATTGACATGAAATATGGTTTAAAGATGCCATACTAGACTGTAAAAATAGCATAACAGGCTTTGATCAATTATATATTTTTTTCCCGATCCTGGTAAAATGTATATTTTTAGTGATGAACAAAACTAATGTAAATGTTTTGTTTTATACTGTTTGTGACTGTATAATGTGAATGAAGGACTGAGAGGGAGAGAGAGGGAGAGAGAGAGGGGTACAAGAGATGCTAGCCGCTCGCCCACCGTAATTCATAGATGCACCGGTCAGAAAACTGTCAAAAAACATGGTACTCCCGCGTGAGATACGTTAGTTTTAATAAAAAAATGGCTTTGAAGATATTATGATTTTGTAGTAAATTCCGACGAGTGTGCACTGTGGCGTGCAAACACAGACGCTGTGAATACTTGCAGGTCAGGATCAAAGGTGTGTGAACACATCTCTTTTCTGCTCTCTAAAAAAAAGGAAAAAAAAGATCTTGTTTTATCTGAAACAGTCGGTTTCAGTATATTTTTTTATACAGTTTAATTTATAACCTTTTTTTAAAAGAACAGAATGTTTTTTTCAACCTTAGTTAAATTGTTTTTAGATTATGTATATTATATAAATGTGAAATAATTAAAATGTGTTTTAGATTATATAAATTATATAATGTTTTATATATATATAAATGTGAAATAATTAAAATGTATTTTCAATCTTTAATTGTTTGAGATTATATAAATTATAGAATGTTTTATATATATATATATATATATATATATATATATATATATATATATATATATAAATGTAGAACACACCGACCCCATTTATACACCGCTCATAAATGTAATGGTAGGGGGAGAAGCCTTATAACCACACACACACACACACACACACACACACACACATAACCGTATAACTGTGATAAACTTCAAACAAGCTAACTGACACAGAGTTCAAACAACTGGCACACACTTCAAACAAACTAACGGTCAATAGGGTAAAACTTTCTGTCAAAACCACATGATCGATGCGTGAGGAGTCTTTCATATACCATTTTAATTTAGAACTAACAGGTCAATAGGGTAAAACTTTCTGTCAAAACCGCATGATCGATGCGTGAGGAGTCTTTCATCTTCCGTTTAAACTAGCCGTCAAAACCATGATTTAGAACTAACAGGTCAATAGGGTAAAACTTTCTGTCAAAACCACATGATCGATGCTTGGAAAGGTCATAGGTTAACCCTTGAAGTCGGAAAGTTCCGCCCATCCATCATAAGGTTACCGGAAGTTCAACCTGTCAAAAGGTCAAAGGTCAAAGTCATAAATCATCATGACAGAAGCTATAGTATAATAACTACTACTGCGGTCATCTGCCAGGTCGGATGGCACATGCGCTTCTCTACTCCATTGTGCACGTCTCTCTTGAGGTCAATCATGATCATGGTCGGCAGAGCCAGTATGAAGGAGAAGAGCCACACGAGGCAGGTGACCGCGCGCCTGTAGCGCCGGGACCGGCCGAAGGTGTCCAGCGGGTTCATCACAGCCAGATAGCGCTCCGTGCTCATGATGGTCAGGATGAAGATGCTGGCGTGCATGGTGACCAGATCCAGGCTGAACAGAACGCGGCATCCGATGTCGCCAAAGTACCAGTCCTTCGCAAAATACGTCCAAACCACGAAAGGGATGGTGGAGAGGTACAGCAGGTCCGCCAGAGCCAAGTTCACAATGTAGACGTACATGGATCCAGTCACGCGCACGGAGGTGTTCATGATGATCAGGGTGTAAGCGTTTCCAATTACTCCTACTAAACACATGATGGTCAAAATTGTGCCGAGTATGGACGTTATTAGTATATCGTATGAAGGCGCGTGCTCCTCAGGTCCTGTTATTGTTGGTGAGATGTTGGTAAAAACAGCCGAGATATTCACCTGATTCCTCACACCAATTAGATCATCTGATTCCATTTTTAAAACGCTTTACTCCATTCCTTGGTGAAATTAGTTCATTTTAACATCTGTTAAAAGAGCAAAATGTGCGCAGAATTGCAGTTACCTGAATTTTCCATTAGCCTATACAAGATATAGCTGTTAACATACCAATATATACATTAGCCTGTTTCTAATGTATGTCCAGATGACTCTATAAACATGTACATACATTGTAAATCGGTGTAAATAAATAAAAACAAATGTGCGCAAGATGTGCCCGCGCTCTCACCATCTGCGCGTAAAACTTCTCAGACTGCAGGTCCAGTTGGTGCAATATGGTCGTGGGTGGGATTTATGAGAACCAGTTTGGGTGTAATACGTACTGCATCACAAGTATGGAACAACAAAGTAGCTATTTTAGACTGAGTGCGTGCGCTACAGATTTTTGGATGCGCACTGCGCGCGTTTCATCGAATGCTTTGGTTCCTTCTGTGTTTTTTGTGAAGTTCCAGCAAGGAATTGGCAAGGAATCTTGCACGCATGAATTAAAAGAATCAAATTAAGTTGTGACAGAGTTTATTCAATTCAAACGAAATATTTACATTTATTAAAATGACTAAACCTCATAGATACAAGTGATTTTAAATTGAAAATATGAAAACGCTTTCATTAGCCTATTTTAACAACATTTGTTTCCGTCTACTTTATCTATTCAGCTCCCAATAATTTCTGTTATTTGTACACAATGTTTTGAATTTTTGTCATTCATTTTCAAATAAACTTTTGGTACCACTGATTTTACGGCAGCAGTGAAACCTAAGTTTTCATCATAATTGTCATATTTGTCGAAAATATGTGAGTACAGGAGTCTATCACAAAGGATTCTTAAAAGATAAAATATCTGTAAATATCGAGGATGAATGTACATTATTACTTGCCTTTATGAGTTTTTGCAGCTCATATTTCAAAGCTTCTCCAATTATAAAACAGCTTGTCAGAACTGAAATCTATCAGTAATTTATCAATATAGCACTTTGTTGTAAAATGTATTTTCAGTTTTTTTAAAGGATCAAATGGCTTTGTAAATGGGAAATGTTAATAGAATGTTGATGGATCTTTCAGATAATTATATTTTCATTACAATAAATAGGTTCGTAAATATCTGGCACTGAGCATGGCTTGGACTGGTCTAAATTAGATTATAAGAAGAAGAGAGAGAAATGAGACAGTGTCAGCAGATGGTGAAAAACTCATTCTCCCTCCAGTGTCTGTCAAAACATATGTGTACAGAAATAGCCTGGCACCATCAGTGCTGAGTGATTACTGGATGAAGACCTGTCATTTCTGCACAATTATCAACTTTTCTGGAGTGCTGACCATCTGAATTCATGTGCATGGATACAAAATTATATCAGCAGGGAGCAGACGGCTCATTTGTCTATTACGCCAAAAGCACCATACCCTACAGATCTCATCCCATCATGACTCAGAAAAATATGAAACCAAAGAATTTTTTCAAGGTTCAATTTTTGTTTTTGATCATATGTGTTGTTTATGCCTTTTCAGTAAGCACTGTTCGGATGCTGATATCAGAAATGACAGACGTTTCACTTACTGGATAACACACTCATTGAAATGCAGCTGCGAGTGGTTCAAAGACGCTTCAACACATCATGAAAGCTCAGGGTCGTTTCAAATGCAGAAATACCCTGCAAGCATTTCATTAGGAGACAATATACGTGCTCTTTGAGTCCATTTGTCAAAGCTTTTTTTTTTCTGCACTGATGGTATTTCAAAGACACTGCATTAGGCTTCAGCTCTATAGGAAGCGTATTATATCAAATATAAAACATATAGGTGGATTCAAATAAAATAGTTTTTCTGCGCTCAAGGTTGTGGTTATTGTTGTTAGTAACAATAAAGGCAACCAATGTTAAACAAGCTCACTGCTTTTATCTGGATGAATAAAACTTGTTTCATTGTGAGTGCTGTATTTTTGTTGTAGACTGTATTGATTCTACTGCAGTGGTTGATACAGTATCTCTATAATTCACCTTCCTTGTCCTTCATAGTTCTGGCACGTTGACAGCAACAGAAAGAGACATCTCTAACTGCTCTCCAAACACGTCCGGAATGAACTTTATACTCCTGTGAGACAATATTGAGCACAACAACCAATGCAGTGCAACAACATAACAATATAACAACATAACATAACAACATCATATCATCATAACATCATATACAATAAAACATATAGCATATAACATAACATAACATAACATAACATAACATAACATAACATAACATATAATCAAAAGTTACTCTAAATTTCAATTGTTTCACAAGCAATTTTAATGAAAGAGCATAGCAAAATAATATAAAGTATATGAGAATAAAACATTTACAAGGGTACAAACCAAGTACATAAATAAATAATTTTTGTAGTCAAGTTATATAGAAAGAGAGCCAGTTCAGATTTGATAACAAAAGCCGGGAGAACTTCTTCTGTCTATTGTCTATTACTGTGGCAGCTTTTGATCTGTTTGTGCTGAAAGGGATCTGAGACTGGATGCCATGCACAAACACCCTGTGATGCCCTCAGCCAAAACACTCAAACAAATTTACTGCAACCTTTTCACTGAGAGAAACTGTTTGAAAGTGCAGCCCTAACAGATTATGAAAGTAACATCCCAAAGCCTTGGTCTTTGACATTATGCAGACCTTTAGCCGCAGCTCGCAACTTATCTACTATAAATATGACAGCAGCTAAAGCGACTGACTCCAGGTGCACAAAACAGACAAATATCCAGACGTACATCGGTGACAGTTCAGCGTCTGAGCAGGAACACATCCCGCCAGTTCACACACTAATGTCACATTCACCTCCTTACATCAGAGTAAATCTTTCATTTTAGCTTAAAGTTATTAATATATAATATAATATAATATAATATAATATAATATAATATAATATAATATAATATAATATAATATAATATAATATAATATAATATAATATAATATAATATAAAAAGATTGCCTTGTTACTTATTATTAAAAGTTTTGCATAAGCAATTTTATTTAAATAGCACATATGAGATAAAAATAATTACAAGTTTTTAATATGGTTGATTGCAGTAACAGCCTGAATGTAAAACATTATTTACAACCTAGGGCTGGTGGCACTTACACTAGTCTCAAAAAGTTAGTCATCTGTTCTTTTCCTTCAAGAGAGGTCAACTTCTTTAAGTCAGTTACAAAAAGGGAGCTTGGTCTAATTTGGATCTGAAGAGTAAGACTGATTAGACTTGGCTAACTGGCTAGTTGGTCAAACTAGTTCTTAACATTTGAAAGTCTTGACATAATGGATATGTTTATGGATTCTGGCCACTGGTTAAGTGAACAGAAGCACATTTTGAAACAGATAAAATATGAGAGAATGAAAAATGAAACCAAATGAATAAGTCACAAGGACACCAAATCTGTGGAAAATGGACACTATTCTATTATAAAGAGCTCTAAAGTTTAATGCTTCCTGGCCATGATGCAGTTTTCCATTTAACTCTCTAATAAAAGTTCATACCACAAACTCCTAACTGAACTATCAGCATTAAAAAAAGACTGTATGCATTATCAGATTTGTAGATCATCAGGTTTCAAAACACATTTCTTTTTTTCTTTTTTTTACTGCTATTAGGATCCACTTCGATTTGAAAATTTTGTATTAAGCATATCAAAGATCGGTAATTAAAGATGATAAACCTTAAGAAATAAATATAATATTCTTCTCTACTGTGTGTATATATATATATATATATATATATATATATATATATATATATATATATATACATACAAAAAAAGTGCATTTGTTCAAACGACACATTTAAGTGTTGAGTTAATAATGAATGTGTCATTTTACATTTTATTTTTGTTTTTTATTTGTTGACTGTTCACATGAATATTGCATTTTCCAGTATTATTGGTTAATTAACAGATATTTTCTCCATAAACCGAGAGAAGCTGAGAAACAGGTGTAGCACACAGTAAAATATACAGTTTATTTTTTCATGTTTTGTGATTCATTTTTGCTGTTCCAAATAAAAAAGCAGCCATGGTATCTTTATTGTCCCGTAACAAACCTTTCTCAACATCTGGCTTTCTTTAATTTAAATGTTTTATTGCTGATGCATGTTGTGATTGGCTGCTAGAAAACATTTTTTTTTAGTCATTTTCGATTACAGAACAGATGTTTATTGAGCAGTAGATATGAACCTGTAGACCCGCTCTCTCTCCCTCTCTCTGGGAGCATAAAGATCAGATGCTCTTGGTTATGTATCACTTTCCACGAAAGGCAAATAAATGCACTTCTGTGATGTCTATGATGTACGAACGGATATGAAAATATGTCTCCATTTTCAGATGCTGGCGGTCGTCAAAGTCCCAGTCCTGCGGTGAACACATCCCGCATGAGTAGTAAAAACAGAGAGTGAAAAATGCCTCCCAACAAAATCAGCCCTAGATGGAAACGAGGCTACATTTCAGCTTTTTATGTTTGACATTTGTAAAAACAAACAGGACGGATGAAATAGAAGATCTAAGTTCGTTACAAAATACTTTGCAGAATGTTTCCCTTGAAATCTACTCAGTGGATCCATCTCATTAAATAGCACAAATCTTTCTTTTTTTTTATCCAGTCTGTATTGCCAGTAAATGTGTCTCATTTGTCCAGCACATCTCAAAATGATTAACAAAATGTGGGAAATTATTCAAATTAAGACATGTAACAGGATTATGCAATTATCAGACAAAAAAAAAAAAAACAAAGTTACTAAGTAAAGGTAGTTTTTTTTTTTTTTTGCTAAGTCACAAAACAAATAAATAAATAAATAAACAACATGGCTTAGTGACTCTCTAGCTCTAAAAAAGACACACACACACACACACACACACACACTCACAATAATTAAAATTTAAATGAATGAATAAATCTTTTTTTCACTTGCATGCAAGTCTTTAAAACCATATAAAATCTTTGTTTGAAAAGCGATAGTTCACTAATAATCTAACTTGACAGCTCAGCTCACCATTCAGTTCATTGTATGGAGAAGAGCTGCTTCATTTAAATATGTTCTTTTGTGTTTCAGAAAAGAAAGAAAGTCATACTGGGTTAGAACGACATGATGGTTGGTAGTTCCTCCCAAAAACCCTCAATGTGTCTGCTACTAGCATTCAGAAGACTCTTTTGTAACCCACATGGAATGATTTATAGGAAGGTATGACGCACAACACTGTGTACAACACAATCTTATCTATCAAAACTCATATGAATTCTTAAAAACTGAAAAGATGAGACTGTATTGACGATTTCTAGATTTCTTATGAGGTCTGAAGCTCTGAGGACAGACTTAACGGTTCCTTCGCCAAACCAAAGATCTGGTCTTCATCATCTTGACAGCTCCAGCACCCATCTTCATCGATCTCATTACAGATAGAGAAGCAAATCATTTTCCTAAAACTGCAGGAAATCATCTGGAAGAACACCTTCTTCTAGGAGCATCCCAGTTTTCTGGCTTGAGTTTTAACTCCCAGGTTAAGGTCACGGGACTTTATAATGTCTCTTCATAAAGTCTTATTACTGTTGCAGGATTGTGGCACCAGTCGACTTGGCACCGCTCTCCTGTCTGGTAACTTTTCTCCATGAATATCATTTTCAAAATGCTTTCAGGAAACCAGGCAGGGAAGACCTCCAAGGACATTGCAGGTTTTTTTTTCTTCTTTTTGTGCTTGGATTCACAGCTTAAGTCACCAACTCGATTTTCCAGACATTTTAATGGCGGAAAAGACACAGTAAACGATAGCTGAGACAGTGTTGCATTTCTAATTAACGTTTACTACAGGGTTGTTGGACAATTAAGAAAACATATCTGAAAGTAATTATAAGCAGTTATTATTATGATTATTACAAGGCAATTATATTTTCCTTGACGTTATGACAACATTTTTCCAATATACATTTAGTTTTCCTTTCTGAAAAAATATTGCTCCATTTTTTATGTAATGTCAACACATTTAGCATTTTGACACTGCTGGACACAATAAATCTCTATAAAAAGGCTATAAATTGAAAATGCCCACATGGGGCCAATTGCTTTGACTCTGTTTATAAAGGCAACACACTGAATGTAATTATAAGCCAGTCCTCCAAACGGCTTGGACACAAGGCACTGCTTGTGCTTGTGCTCACAGTTGCCAAAGCACATCATGTCCTGAGTCACCTGCTCCTTCATTATTTTTGTAGGCAAATAAAACAAAAGCATTCATAATTATGAAGCGCAGCTGGCTTATTTTACTTAAAAGAGTAGTGCATCAGAAAATAAACATTGGTTGAAAATTGACTTACCCAGAGTGCTTCAAAAATGTAAAAAAAAAAAAAAAAAAAAAAAAAATTGGAGAAATGTACCATTCCGTCACTTCCTCAGCAGCGAATGGGTGCCGTGAGAATTAGAGTCTAAACAGCTGATAAACAAGTAATAATAATAATTATAAGTCTCAATACTCCAGTCAATCAGTCAACATCTTGTGAAGTGAAAAGTTTCATGTTTGTAAAATCCATCAAGATGTTTTTAACTTCAAATCATTGCTTCTGGCTAAAATACGCGTCTCCCATCCTAAATATTGCTTTCTCCAGTGAAAAGATTTGATGTGAGAGGATAGAGTTCAAATGTCTTAATAGATGCATTTCTTAACACGCAGCTTTGGGAGTAGTTTTCTATATATCTATATTATTATATCTCTACGTATCATGGAGAAAAGATGCATCTGCAAAGCTGTGGAAGTCATATGATAAGGGTTACTTGCAGGTCATATACAAATTTTGATCTTGATACCTGGAACCGAGACTTCTTTAACAAGAGAGAAACAGTGCAGATGTTAATTGATTTAGTGTGGATTATTGTGATGTTTTTATCAGCTGTTTGGACTCTCATTCTGACGGCACCCATTCACTGCAGAGGATCCACTTGATGAGCAAGTGATTTAATGCTACATTTCTCTAAATCTGTTCCCATGAAGAAACAAACATCTTGGATGGCCTGATGGGGAATAAATGTAAATTTTTGGGTGATCTGTTCCTTTAACATACCTTAATAAATAAAAATGTACAATATATATGCAAACGAAGACCAAAAAAAAAAAAAAAAAAAACAAGAGCAAGAGCAAGGAGAAATAGTTTTCAATTTAGTTTCTTTAATATAATCTTATTTACACTGAATATTTTTCAGAAATGTTTAGTACATAGTAAGTTACATTACTCTTGCATCGGATAAACAATGACACTCAGGACCTAATAATTGTACAATGTGATGATACCGGTCACATTCCTTGGAAAAAAGGTTTTTCTTTCGAGAAATAGGAAAACAACTGTAAATTCAGGCAAAGTCCATACTCATCTTCAAGCTCACTAGCCATCCCCACAATTACACAACATTAAACATCACCTCTTTTGTCTTTTATGAAAGTTTAAAAATGGTTCACCACTCTTTTGGAAAAACATCATTTTTGCACACTCACCGAAGACAAATTCTGACCGATCCGATACACATTCAGTGAGGAAAGAGACATTTTAAGACAGAACCAAGAATATGAAGGTGATGGTTTTTATTGCATATATCACAAATATGAACATGACCACCGGGGCCCAGCCTACATCACTTGCTAACTCCATCCAGGTCAAAGGTCGGGGGAACCCGTCCTCTTAACTTCCTGAAGAATCAGCAGCAGGTTTAAATACTTTGATTCATACATAAAATAAGAGAGATTAGTGTACAGCTTTCACAAGAACTCGGCCTTCTCTGAAAACTATGGAATAATGATAATAGCAGCAATACTTAAAGGACATTACATGGTAATAAATAACTGGTTAAAAAAAAAGAGAGAGAGAAAGAGACAAAAGTGGTTGAAGGAACACTGAGGTTGGCTCATCCTTTACATTTAGAAAGAATAATCTGGTGCCATGCACGTCAAGCACTACATAATGAAATCCAAGACACTCCCCTGCTGTTTCACCTCACAAAACCTGGAGCAAACCCCTGTCCATCAGAGTCTGCAGATGTACCGCCACACAGCCAGACGTACGTCTCCATGACGGGGGATTGTACACGTGCCAGCCAAAGTGCTGAACGTTACTTGAAGCAGTGGTTTGAATGAAGGAGACACGTGAATAACAGTCTAGAGTTCAGTTTCATGGTGCGTTACGTTGAAACTGTTAATGCCAAGCTACCATATGATAATGGTTAGATTCATTAAAGTTTAGGACAAAAAGAGCTTCTTCAAAACACTCAACATCCGTTTTCTTTGCAAAACTAGGGTTAGGAGTCCAGTTTAGGCATGTTAGTGGATCAGAATGTTTTTCCGAGAAGGTGATTTGCTTCAAAATCTGCATATTAAAACACCATTCATTAAACATTATCTTTAAAAATAGGTCTTTTGTTGACGATGCAGCAATGCTCACTGGATAAAAAATGTCATAAAAAAAAGAAAAAAGATTTTATGTGATGTAAATACTGGCTCGCTCAGGAAACTCGCTCAGGCTTTGGGTCGTTCTCTAGACTGCACATGATCGTTGTGCTTCAGTTGAGGAACATTAACACACAAGGGCTTTAGATTCACACTTCCCACAAGAAGACTAAGACTCGCTGTTAAGCAAAAAAAAAAAAAAAACCAACAAATAAAAACATTACAATTATACATTTCAAGCGATGGAGTTAATTTCTACAATGAGAACGCTGATGAGTACAGGAAATGGATACCATTGAAATGCCATCCTATAGTACTGAACAGGACACAAAGGAAATAAAGTCAAGTAAGAGACGATACCAAGCATGACAACGCAGACCACCCTTGTCCTTCAAGATGCCTTTGCTGTATGTTAAAATACTCCCCCCAGACTAAAAGGTCCGCTCTATTCATGCAGACCACAGGCTCAGCGAGGCTCTACTGCAGCACACACTCACTCGTGTTACAGTCAGACGCTTTCAGCCCACCGCTTCAGTGACAAAGACAATACCAACTGGGTTTTTGAGGAACGAAAGAAACGTTGATCAGATTTCTCTGTAACTTATTGTGGTAATGTGAAACAATTCCCGAATCCGGTTGTGAGGAATCATGAGTCTTTGAGAGTTTTGCCCTGGGGTGGTCGCTCCCCTCCGTTGCAGCTTCCAGCTGATGCTGAAGTCTGTCAGGAGACACCAGTCTGTCTGTGCTGGAGAAGGGGAGGGGGGTGAAGAGGATGGCTGGGGCTGTTAGGTGGGTTTGCTGCCATTGCTGGTTGGCTGGACAGGGCACTCGCTCACTCCACTGCGAAGCCACACGTCTCCTCCACGGCCGTCAGGAGCTTCTCATAGAGCTTCTCGTATGACTCGTAAGGCGGGATGTCGATCCGGTTGAAGCTGAAAGAATATGAGATCAGTGTTTCAGACTTCATTCCATCTGTAATGAGCCCTGTCACACATTTGTATGATTTAATATTTATAACATGACTTTAATTTCAGTAAAGCACCGAATAGTGCCACATTACCATTTTTCCACCACTACAATTCTCTGTGAACTGTAGAGTTTTTCTTTTTTCTTTTACAACAACTGTGCCTTTAAGAAACACTCATTTCCATGTGACAAGATAATAACGGTTGTGAGATTTCTGTAGAGCGAGTGCAATATTATTACTTTCTTGATACTTCAGTAACAGTGTCCTTGCATACATTCATCTGTGTGAGGTTTCAATAAATGATTGCTCTAGACTAGAAAGGAAAGTTTTGAGCGCTGAAGGTTACATTCTGGAAGTACATACATTAGAGGGTCACAGTTAGGGCTCCGTTTTTCTTTTTATTGTAAAAAGAAAAAAAAAGTCTCTTAAGCTCACCAAGGATGCATTTATTTGATCAAAGATACTGTAAAATAGTAATATTGTGAAATATTATTACAGTTTATAAAAACTTTATTTTCCATTGGAGTATATTTAAAAATATGTTTTATTCCTGTGGCGGTAAAGCTTAATTTTCAGCATCATTACTCCAGTCTTAAGTCACATGATCCTTCAGATATCATTCTGATATGATGATTTGCTGCTCAAGAAACAATTGAAAATCAAGGAAAGTTTCATTCCTCATAACAAGACAACAGTAGAGTATATTACATTACTTAAAAAAAAAAAACGTAGGCTTTCAGTATCTTCAATTAAGACCAAATCTTACCATGTGTGGGCTTTGGGCAGGTTTTCTGTGTTGGCATCAATTAAATGAATAGTGAAGAGTCTTGGTCCTGCAGAACCTGTAGAACCTTACAAAGATACATTCTAGTTATCACTGTTCTCCAAATCATCACACTCAACAGACGTGAGCCCGACACAACATCAAATCACATTCACAACTCATTTAGCTTTCATACTGTTAACAGTAAATCAGAATATTCAGCCAGATGTAATGCAGGGTTGAACTTGATATTTTTGTATGAACAGTGAACATGATAAACATGTTAGGCTACTGCTTTATCAATTACAATGGACAAAGAAAAAAAATTAATAATGGAATGTAAAAGTTTTGCTTTAAAATAACATGCACTAATGAACTATGCATAACTTTAGGGACAATTGAAACATTCTGGTTTCATGTTGCCTTTAGGGAATTTCTCACTAGGATTAAGGCCGGTACAAACTAAAAAGTGTCAGACTAGGAAGCTTAACATTGACAGAGGCAATCTGTCATCTATCAGGTGTACTGAAAATGCACATGGCTTATCCATTAGCCACCTTGCAGTGCTTTGAAGCCTTGTAGAGGGACGCGTGTTGAGCCTGTGACGAACTGTAGCAATCTGCCTCTCCTCTCCTCGTCAAACGATTCGACCGCCTGCCAGAACCACTTCACTATGTTACTGTCAGCCACACAGTGCTTCAGCCGTGTGTTCGCCTTCCAGTCGTTCAGATCGATCTTGCCCAAACCTCCAATGATCAGCTACAATGCAGAGAGAAACTCAAATTATTTTTGACCTCTTCACCACATTTACTGATAGTAAGGTGAAAAGAAAATTATGAAGAGTGGGCAGGGAACAGTCTTCGATTGACCAAGTTTTAAGAGATACACTACTCCTCCAGTTCATGCATCCTTGCTTAAATATATTTTTAAAAGTACAGTAAAACCATTTATAATGGTCATTAAAAGATTTCCCCATTTCTAATAGCTTTTACATATGTCTATCCATTCAGTGTGTCTGAAATATCTGAATTACCTCAAGTTCCTTGTTGTCAAAAGGCTTGAGCAGATGCTGTGGTACGAGTTCGTTGAAGCCCTTCTGCAGGGCGAGGAATTGGGCCTCAATGCCTCGCATGAATCTCCAGTTGACATACAGCCTAACGGAGACACAATCAATCATTAGAGAGCTGCAGTGGAACATGGAGAACACTAAGAGGCATCTGCACCCCACAGTCCTCCATTAACAACCTCTGATTCATTTCTATTTGACAATGACTCGCACACAATAAAGACTCCCATAAAAATTGACATTCCACTAATATTGTTCAATGCTAGCTTGTATATCCAGGGTTCACTCGATCAAATTGAAAATGGAAAAAGCAGTGAGGCTCATAAACCTCTGCCAAGCCCAACTATCCATGTGCCTGCCGCCCTCTGCTGGATGACTTTCTCTGAGAGCGTGATCATGGATTTGCTGTGTCTGGTCAGCCCACACATGTGTGCACCTCTTCATACCTCACATATTCTTTCTTGTTCTCCTCTGTGACCGGGATGTTCTTGCCGTTTGGTTTCAGCTCATGTTGGAGGAATTTGCCAAAAGCATTGTGTTCTACACAGAAGGTGTGGTCCAAAACAGATGCGATATCATTCTCTCTAAAAACGACAAAAGACAAATATAGCAAAGTTATTTATATTGTTGCTAACATTCAACAGTCTACCAATTAACAACAAAAAAATATAAAGCTGTCTGCCACCAATAAACTCAAAATACATATGGACTTTTCACTTTGTTTTTTAACATTTACATTAGCATACATTAATACATACATAATAATAATCCTATTAGTGCTGGGCAACGTTGCAGACAATCATGCAATCAATTGCATTGTTATGCACAAAATTCAATAATGAATTCAAAAAGTAGTTTATTGCGCACTTTTATCATTTAAAAGTACTGCAATATGAAAAAAAGTGCAATAAAATTTTGTTTGCAAACACTTTAAACAAAAGGTATTTTCTTACCACATTATTCCTTTTACATAGCCTAGGTACTAGTTAAAATATTTCTTATAAATCTCAACATAAACGTGTTTAAAGGTGTTGTCAAAAGACCCGGTACTTCAGTACCAAGTCGATACTAAAAAAATTAAAATGTCACTGTACAAGGTTTGTTTAAGTACCGGTGGTACAGAATACCCGGTCAACCTGGTTCTTGATGCATATAGCGCTATGATTTCCGCGAAGCAGAAACGTGGACGGAATCTCAAAATCCAGTCATGAAAATTAAACTTACATTTGAATATGGACAGTTACAGAATTTGTCCAAGTCAGCATAAATTAAGCAAATCAAATCTCCATATGGACCAGTATTGTTAAATGTTAAGCTGCAAAAGTTGGTTAAAATATGAATCCTGCATGTTCTTTGTTAATGAATGAATGTCAGAGACTTGTGGGTTTGTTTACTACATAGACTGAAGCTTGAGACGCTTTAAGTAATTTCAGCATCTGCCGTCTCAATGAGGACATAAATACATAAGCAACATCACCAGAACTGTTCTGAGTCACTTCACAAGCATTTTACCGTTTTATTTGAGTAAAACCAGTGTCAATTTAACGGTATTCACGGCAACCCAGGTCAAGAAAATATGATCATATTACCCCAATTTTACAGTCTCTGCACTGGCTACCTATTAAGTTCCGTATCAGTTACAAATTATCATTACTTACCTATAAGGCCCTAAATGGTTTAGCTCCTGCGTACCTAACTAGCCTTCTACCACGCTACAACCCATCACGCTCCCTAAGGTCACAAAACGCTGGACTTTTGGTAGTTCCTAGGATAGCAAAGTCCAGGTAGAGGTAGAGCTTTTTCACATTTGGCTCCCAAACTCTGGAATAGCCTTCCTGATAATGTTCGGGGTTCAGAAACACTCTCTCTGTTTAAATCTAGATTAAAAACGCATCTCTTTCACCAAGCATTCGAATAATGTGTCTCTTAAATTGTGACTGTAGTTGCATCTGATCAAATGTGCATTTTTATTCATTAGCTAGGTTTAAACTAATTTTAGTTTGTTGGATCAGCAGCTATGCTAATTATGTCTCTATTTTGTTTCTATATTTTACATCCCGTGGTAACTAGGATTTACACAAGCTCCAGTCTGGACCCAGAACACCTGAGAAGAGATGATGCTGACCCTCAGAGGACCTCAGATGATGCTAACCCTGAATCAACAAACAGAACTAACAAATATTGCTACATGTGTGACTGCATCATATAATAATTATTAATTAATAATATTAATAATGTTCATCATCTAGCTGACTACGTCTTGTATAATTGTTTTCTAAAAATCCTGTCAAACGTGCACAAACTTACAGTCACCACCATAAGCTACTACTAAATATTGTAGAAACATAATTTTCTGTAAAGTTGCTTTGTAACGATTCGTTTTGTAAAAAAAGCGCTATACAAATAAACTTGAATTGAATTGAACCCGCCAAAAAAAAAGTTTGTTTTTACATAAAGGCATTGTGCTAGAAATATTACTATTATTTAGTAGAATGTATGTGATACTGCTACTACTCTTGAAAAAATGTATAAAACTTTATTTTTTTAAAGGAATAAATCACACAATATTTCTTCCATGTTTTAAATGTAATAGCAAATCCCCTTTATTTACCAAAAAATATAATGTGTTTAAATTTCATTAATTAAAACTTGGATGAAACTTGTTTACGGTTTTTCATAATTATATTACTTGTAGAAAAACTTTTGTTTGTTTACAATTTGTTTACAATTTGTTACACAATTGTAAATAAGTATAAATAATGGCATTGGCTTTATATTTAGTGATTGAAAAGTGTAGTACCGTGACAACACTACGTGAATGTAATCAAATTATATATAAACCAAAGCTATTTGTCACTTTGTCGTGGCAATTTTCTATTTCTAAAGGTCTACATCCATACAGTCATTCAGGGTTAGCTGTAGATTGCAACAGAGAGGAAACACCCAAACTCAACATTTAAACCTTCATCAAATGCAGATGCTTTGATCTCATCCAATCATAATGCATATTCAACATATGTAAATTTAAGGTGCCTAAATAATTTTCTAAGTAGCCAGGACGTCTAAGAAACTAAACTAACATCTCTGTCTCACTCTTGTCTTGCACACACATACAAATCAAACAGATTTCCGGTAATCTCTCAGCTCATCGAAGACTCAAGCTTACTGAAACAATCTGAGACCGTCTAAAGAAAAGTCTTCAGTTCAGTGAAGCAAATGAAAATGAAAAGAACATTTCCTACATATACTACCAGGGCATTAATGTCTTTACAGAAAATATTATATAGTTTTTTACAGAAAAACAATTTATGCTCAGACATGCACTATCGCGGGACCCAACACAACAGAGGATAACACTTGATGGGAAAGTGTGGGTGGGTAGAGACCCGTTTCTGCGGGATGCGGGAGAATAAGGGTGTACTCATCATTTCCTGTTGCTGCAGCGTGTTTTGAATTGATGCTCCGTCAAGTTAATCCTTTATTGTATATTTTTCGATCTTAAAATCTATTTCATTCACCATCAGGCTGTGTAGAAGCAGATTTGCGATCTGGTGTAGAAGCAGGCCCAGTTGAGAGACCAGAGAGCCGCACTGGAAACAACCTGGGCTGACGCTCACAAATCCAGGCCGAGTATACAGCATCCTGCTAACACTCCAACCACCTGTACTCCACGGATCCTGGGTGCACCAGCAACATAGGACACGAGCCAAGCCCCAAGTGAAGATCTCCCCCCCGAACTTCTTTGCTCCCCTCTGCGACACGGAATGGGCACACAGGGGTTAAAGACACCAAGATGTGGCCGAATAGCAAAGAAACTAAAGAAGGACTTCAGGAGCCCGATCGAGACGGTGCACAGCACATCGCCCACGATGACGATCATCGTGTCAGGACCGCTTCATACGTATCATCGAGAACACGAAAGATTCAGTAGACTGTTTGATTTAAACTAATGGTTATTGGCATGGTGTAAAGAACAGAAACTACTCTATGTTAATAACTGGAATCTTTTTTGGGAGCATCCTAGGCTTTTTCGTGCTGAATGCCTGCACCCCAGAGTCAGAGCAGAACTCCTGTCAAACAACATCTCCAGGAAGCTACGCTCCTTATGAACTAATGACTTTAGTTCTACCCACTTAAATGATAGAAGTACGTGTGTTGTCCAGTCTATAAAGACTGTGTCTGTTCACTGAATAGTGAGGTCAGAATATAAATTTAGAAAATCTAGAAAAAAAACTGATCATGATTAAATCGGAAAAATACAAAATAAATGAACAAAAACATTTTTAAAGCTTGGCCTCCTAAACATTAGATAACTCACACCCAAAGCAGTTGTTGTAAATAAAATGATCACAGAAAACAGTTTTGATGTACTCTGCTTAACTGAAACCTGGCTCAAACCAAATGATTATATTAGTCTAAATGAGTCTACTCCACCAAACTACTGCTATAAGCATGAGCCCCGTCAGACTGCTCATGGTGATATTATCAATGTTACTCAGAAAACAGGATATGTGACCCAGGACCACAAAAGCAGTCTTAAGTGTCAATTTTGGGAAATTGAGATTTATACAACACCTGAAAGCTGAGTAAGTAAGCTTTCCATTGATGTATAGTTTATTAGGATCTGACAATATTTGTCCGAGATATACAATCAAAAGTGAAAAAAAAAAAAAAAAAAAAAAACATACTGAGAAAATCGGCTTTAAAAGTTGTCCAAATGAATTCTTAGCAATGGATATTACTAATCAAAAATTAGGTTTTGATATATTTACAGTAGGAAATTTACAAAATATCTTAATGGAACATGATCTTTACTTAATATCCTAATGTATTTTTGGCTACTGCTACAAAATATACCCCGGTGACAGTGGTCCAGGGTCACATTTGAATAAGGTTTAATTCATTCAAAATACTTCTACTTAATGTTACACTGTCAGATATGCAAAAGCAATCTCTCCTATCTCTTGCTCTGGCTACTGTGTATAGACCGCCAGGGCCATAGAAAGATTTCCTAAAAGAATTAGCAGATTTCCTCTTAGACCTATTGGTTAATGTTGATAAAGAGCTAACTGTTGAAGACTTTAACATTCATGTTGATAATATAAAAAATGCGTTTACAGACTTGATGAACTCTTTTGGAGTCAAGCAAAACATATCCAGTTTTAATCATACACTAGATTTAATTATATCACATGGAATTGATCTTAATGATGTAGATATAGATTTAGATATAGTACCTCAAAGTGATTATGTTACTGACAGTTACCTTGTATCATGCATGCTGCGCATCACTGATATTAACTATGTGGCTCCGCGTTATCGTCCAGGTACAACTATTGTTCCAGCCACCAAAGACAGATAGCTCTCTGTACCCATAAATACAAATGACTAGCAACATGGGCACTATCTTCTCTAATACATTAGAAGCTATTGCCCACATTAAATAAAAAAAAAAGGTTAGAGAAAAACCTACTGCAACATGGTACAACAGCAATACCAGTAGTCCTATCATACACTTTATCTCAAGTCTTGATGATTTATTACCCTGATTTATGGCCTGATTTATGGCCGTACAGTCCGTGTAGATTGACAGGTAGTCAGAAGTGTGCATGGTCAGTTTGGATTGATTTATGACTATAAGGCCTGTCAGTCAAAGCGGTTGCCATGCCACTGGGTCCTGTGACTCTTGATTGACATGGCAGAGGTGTGTAAATCAAAAGATCAAAGAGATCTCAGATTTGACTTGTGTTGTGTTTATTACTGAATATATGATGGTTGTATCTGTTACCAGAGCAGTGGGGGGTTTCTTATGATGGTTGTATCTGTAACCAGAGCTGTGGGGGGTTTCTGTGAAGTCCTGTTGTTCACACCTAAAGACAGTGGGGAGGTGTTTGGGTTTTTCCTGGGGGAAAAAAAATGGCGGTGCAAAAGTGAGGGTTTTAGACGTCTTGGCAGGATCAATGTTTGTTTAATCTTTATGGTGTTGATACCTAGGCACCGACAGGCCACATGCTCCCCGTCTACAAACACATTTGAAAACGAGGACGATGTCTGGTGTCTTTCCAGGTGAGAATTTCAAAGAGTGAGAGAGACCATTATCTAAATCATCAACTAACCAAGTCGCTGAAGAGATAAATAATTGAATGTTATCTGGAATTAATAAAATCAAAAAGGCATTCCTTAATGTTAAGAAAATACTATCCATAATATGTGATGTGTAAAAGGAGTTGAAATCTCACGCTAATTTTAAAACCAACTCTTAACACACACACACACACACACACACATTGGTTTTCCATTTTTTTAGACTGTACAAATTGTATTTTGCATCACCATACATCAACCTTACACTTAAACCTACCCCTTACAGAAAATTTCTTTCATTTTAAGATTTTCAAAAACACTTCATTCTGTATGATTTATAAACATGTTTCCTCACGGGGACAAAAACAATCCCCAAGGATTTTGGATATTGCCATCATTGTTCCCCATAACATGGGGTATACCTGAACCACACAAACACACACACACACACACACACACACACACACACACAGTAAAACTGAGTAAACTAAATTTTATTTATGAGCAAATTCGTATTTGTTGTTTTTACTTTGTGTTATGTAAGAAATGTTTTAATTTAGTAATCTAACCTGTAGTATGTGTACTGTAAATGAACAAATATACATTTAGCTTAAACTCAGTAAAATAATTACACCTACCATTTTAAACATGTTTAAATGATTACACTTTGTGTGTCACTAAAGCAAGGCACACTGTCTATTGTCTTAAAAAATGTTTAAATAACCTGATGACCAGCGTTGTTTCTTTAGATCATTTATGCACACAAGTGCTTTTTTCGCACGAGTAGAAAACTCTTTGGATGTGTTTGGCAAAAACATCATTTCTACATCTTAAATGCATGACTGAACTTTTCTCATTCGACAGAAATACTATTTTCTAATTATTTACCTGGCCTATAACACGTGGTGTAAATGTTCTTACCTAGAACAGAGAACATACACTTTGACTATTTGATTATTTTGTAGGCATCATGTAACGTTAAATGGTTTACTAAAAAAAAATTTTGCACCAGCAGCTGTGATTATCAAAATTAAAGAAATGTACAAGCTAAGGATGTTTCAAATATTATCATCATTTCCTTTTGACTCTGATAAACTGGTAATGAATTTTCTATGCAAGTGACACAATATACAGTTCTCATACTATTTGTGTAGATAGCTGTACTAAAACATTTATGATTATTTTTGCATGCCAGCAGATTATGTCAAGGGTGTTTCACATCTAAGAATCACAATGTTTTGTAAATGACATTTTTCTTACACCTCAAGATTTAGCCATATCAAGATTTTGGACGGCCGTTCACAATTTGTTTGTTGGACTGTACGTTTTTAGGTGATCTTTTTGTGGTGTCATCATTATAGGAATAAATGAAAATTAAGAAATTGAGTTACAGTTTTTCTCTCCGAGATATTTCTTTTAGTGCAACTTTGTGTCTGTCCAAAAAGTGTGATCACATGAAGTATCGACACAAAAATGAAGTCTAGCTGTTTTACACTTAAAACTATTACAACCAATACAAATCAAACGGTTCCACTGAAAGCTGCACACTCGTTTAAGTTTGAGCATGTTAAAGTTTCCACACTCCTGTGTAGAGATAAATTTTATCCATAACCTTTCCTGTATTCACGTGACCAAATCACTAAGAAAGAGAGTATAGCAAGAAAGCAAATGTTTACAATGCATATAAAATTCAGAATACAATTGTTAAAAAAATTTATGTTTGATTTGTAAATGGTATTTTTTATTAATCCACTAGATTAAGTCATCTTGTTCAGATAGCAGATGAAACCATTCACATTTTGTTTGTTTGGCCGTTTTTGTTTTAAGACTCCTGTAAGTTCATGCTAACTCTCGCGTGGGAAAGAGAGCAGGGTGAGCACATCCTATTCATGTAAGAAAAAGTATTAAACATTTGACCGAACTTTTTTATTATTTTGACAAAACACAACAACATTAAAGAATGTTATCAGTTCCTATGGCCATCTTCTTTGACTCAAATGAAGCAACATCTCTGGTGTACGTAAGCATCTACAATGTGTGTATGTGCTAAACATCTGTTTCTCCACTTCTGCCAGATTTGTTAGATGGGCTTTTGTTGTAATACAGACACATTTGAGAACTACGATGTTCTCACTTTTGTAATGGTTATATAATAGAAAAATTCAAACATAACTTCTGCATACGGAGCAAAACTGACTAAAAAAATCACTGAATTATGAAATGCAAAAGTGTGTATGGCATTTGGCAAAACAGGATTTTAGCTGTAATGAGCACATAAGACAAAAATTGTCAATGTGTGACTTGTAAATATATTCTATTTTATTTTATTTATTTATTTATTTATTTTTACCAGAGATAGTCGACTGATCTGTTTACATGTTGTTTTGCCGTTTTCTGATGAAGAGTTTTCTCTGACTGTGGTCAAACATACAGTGCCTGTTCATAGGAATTTTTACAGCATAACTACAGCATAAAAATATCGCCCCTACATCTAGAGCTCTTGTTCATATAGCTGATGATGATGTTCACATTTTTATTAGTCGTACTCGTTAGTTTCAACATTTCTACTGGACATTAAAGAGTAGGCCTATGTGTACTCCCTTTATGTCAGAAGCATTAACATCTACTGTGTGCTAAGAATTTTCTGCTTTCTCCACTTTTGGTGGATTTACTAGAGGGACTATGTGACCTTGTTGTAATGTGATTACGTTTAAGATCCATAAGATTGCACTAAACCCCCTTGAATAGGTTATAGACATACTCTTTTATACAGGAAATGTTTCCACAACAGAAATATGTATCAGAATAACAAAGAACCTAATTTGAAAATATGTAATCCTCTCTTCTAAATTATTGTGAAAACTTTTAATATCGATCCGGCCCACCAGCCGTGTATCTTTTTCATTGTTTTTTAGATAAAGACTATTCTCAGAGTTTGGTAAACAGGCAAAAACATGAACAAAATGTAGTACAAGATGATTAAATGATTGTCAAGAGACTGTTTAAACTGAGATTGTGATGCACTTTAGAGCTTTTTCTGGTCTACCAGTGTCACAAAGACACAAAATTTTCAATCAACTTGAAAATGAGTCCTGCCATTTCTGTTCTGACTGTTACACTTAATACAAACCCATCTATTACACTTAAAGTTAGACATTAAAAGTCATGGATGCCACAGGAACTATTTCCTTTCTCTGTTTCTCTAAACATCACACTGGTAAATAAACCAGAGATCACATGTAGAAAGAATTCTTTGAAAGGGGCATGTCTTAGTCCATTTTAGATGGTCTGCACCAACACATGTTTTAGATGTTTTAGGTATTCATCAGACTAACAGGTTTGATTCGGGAAACACACACAACTGGAACTAAGTTTTGTCATGTCTTTATAATTGATCTACTTTTACTTTTAAAACAACACAGTGTGAAATTATGGTCTTCGACAGCATGGGCCCCTGAAATGTTGTAGTATATCTTTGTTTTCACAAAATATCTAAACATTTATCTATCTTAAAATATTAGTTATTACGTGTTTACAAAGTTGTCATGTCTGACGTTTACATTTTTAAGAACATCTGATATAGTTTATCATCTTTAAAATTGTATAACGTATATTTCACCAAACCTTGACGCCTGAAAAACGGGTTTAGCATCAGTCCACATTTCAGTTGTTAGCCAGAAAATGCAAGTGAGCCGATATTTCATAACCCAGATAATCTACATGATGTGAAACTAGCTCACAGTTACATTAGAGTTTTGGGGTTCTAGTTTATGTTGAATAGTGTTTGTTACTGTTCCACATGTTTAACACCACATTACTCCATTGTGAAGATATGTACTGTATAAAAGGTTTTTCACTGTAGTAGTCCAACTCTGAAACCAGACCAAACAAAAATGAGCTTGAGCCTTAGTTGAAGCAGAATTAAAATGTTTTCTTTTTATCTTTCCATGATTTGTGCGTGTTGTTCTGAACCACGGTTTCATTTTAAACATCACAATCGTATTGTATTGTCCTGTATGATTGTAAAGAGTTTTGTGTGTGTCAGTCTCTGGATTTTTTTTTTTTTTTTGCAAACAGAACTGCTGTAATGTTAGCGAGCTCTTTGTGTTGTCTGCTTTACTGTGTTTATATACGTTAGATTTCCTTAAATTTGCTCGATTAAAGTATTTAACACAGTTTTAGGTAATGTGAATGTGTGTGAATATAGAGGATCTTTACAAATATGTTTTCTTGAAATATCCATCTAACACTCTGAACCAAGACTGCTTCTTTTAAATATAACATTAACACATTCATAATAATTATAGTTCTCGGCCGATTTGTACATTATTAAATTATATTAGTGGTCATCACAAACTTAAGGTGTAAACAAAACCACCATGCAACAGTGTACTTTAGATTTACTAGAAAGATAATTTTGATGCTTTGTTCGCAAGGAAAACATACATTGTTTAAGATGAAAATAATCTCACTGAATGTGCTAAAGCATCCAATGTTTTATGACTACTGAAGGTGTCACATCCTTGTTTGTTTCACACTTGTGGGGTCCTACCTACTTTCCAAGTGTGATACTTAAAAAAGCTTTAGTGGCATATAGTTAACCACAGAAGACTTTCTGCATGCTCCTGTTACAATGGCGGCCGCTGCTCCAAACAGTCCATGTTGAGAACAATTTTTTCAATGATAAACAAGCTGTTTCAGTCAATTTAAATTTATTTTAAAACCGAATGATCAGTCAGATAATAGTGTATTCGGTATAACAAACCTGAACAATGATGTTGTAATGTTTCTTTTTCAGTGTTTACTCACCCTTTTATGTGTTCCTTGCTCTATGTTTAATAACTGGCTGATGGATTAAGTTTTCCCAAGCCACAATACATTACTGTTACTTGAAACAAGTGTCTTAACAAAAATCATAATAAACCTCATAATCTATAATCAAAATATCTTCCAGTGAAAATGACAGAATTCTCTTTGGTGACATAAGCTAGGCTTTGCCGGTCAAAACACATCCCTAATTAGGCCCCTTCACCCTCCTCCACTTTTAGAGTGCAACACCCCCATCTCAACAACCAACCAAGCAACATTTGAAACGTAGAAACAAGACCACCCTTTTTTTTGTTTAAATGTACAGAAGATCCACCACTACTTCCTCGTGACTATGGCTAGTCTTCATCCCCTGTGAGCGGCTGACCTCATAAACTCTGCAGTTATCGCAGGTTTTCCTAGATCTGCGAACAAGGGGTTTTACAGCACGGTCAACAGAGCTACTGCAACATCTTGTTGATCAAAACATTATCTACATGGACTGACAGAATCAGCTTCAACAATCAAATTTGTCTGAAACCGACGCACTCTCTAATTTTTCAAATAATAAGGCTTCGACGGATCTGAACCATAAACCAGAAATTGAAACTGAAATTGCACAAGGCCTGGATCGTCATGGATTAATACAGTCAGTCCAGATTCTGGGAAATGGTGACAAAATTCTATATTGATTAGGGTACAAAGTTTATCTCTTGAATTAAATTCTGAAAAGGATGTCTGACGCTGGGCAAAAGCAGATGGATTGCAACTGGAGTTCTGGTGCCACTACGGATGATCAGCTGAAGTGCGACTGCACCCCGGGGGAAGCGTGTCATGTAACAGACAACATAGACACTATGTTTAAACAGCGTTACCGAGAACAAATGATCAAACTGATGCATGCGGTCATAGAGAATCCAAATCATGATTGTACCGGAGATACCAAGTGTGTAAAAAATCTTAAGAATGAAATGAATGTTGTAAGAAGCCTGAAAAATAACCCATGGCCTGATTTGACTAGTATGTTTATTACAAGTAAAGAAGCAGTCTGTGTAACGACTAGAAAAATTCTGGATGTGATGTCTGAATGTGACGATGAGATGGACATTAACGAGGTTCTCTGTCTGTGTACATGTGTAACAGATTTATGTACATTGTTGGTTTCAAAAAATTATGGTTCCATGACATGTGAAATTGTTCAAACTTACGTCAACTACATAATAGAACAAAACATGCTGGCCTGTAGAGATTTTCTTTTCTGGCTAGACCACCTGTAATGTCATTATTACTTGTTTGTTAGTAATGCCAATTTGACCATTTTCTTCACTATTTCAATGTATGAATGTATATTCAAAAATCTATTGTTTGAAATAAAAAGTTGAATCACATTTTAATCTTTTGTGGTTTATGAAACAATGGGTCTGAGCTCATGAAAAAATGTGTTAATGTTATATTTAAAAGAAGCAGTCTTGGTTCAGAGTGTTAGATGGATATTTCAAGAAAACATATTTGTAAAGATCCTCTATATTCACACACATTCACATTACCTAAAACTGTGTTAAATACTTTAATCGAGCAAATTTAAGGAAATCTAACGTATATAAACACAGTAAAGCAGACAACACAAAGAGCTCGCTAACATTACAGCAGTTCTGTTTGCAAAAAAAAAAAAAAATCCAGAGACTGACACACACAAAACTCTTTACAATCATACAGGACAATACAATACGATTGTGATGTTTAAAATGAAACCGTGGTTCAGAACAACACGCACAAATCATGGAAAGATAAAAAGAAAACATTTTAATTCTGCTTCAACTAAGGCTCAAGCTCATTTTTGTTTGGTCTGGTTTCAGAGTTGGACTACTACAGTGAAAAACCTTTTATACAGTACATATCTTCACAATGGAGTAATGTGGTGTTAAACATGTGGAACAGTAACAAACACTATTCAACATAAACTAGAACCCCAAAACTCTAATGTAACTGTGAGCTAGTTTCACATCATGTAGATTATCTGGGTTATGAAATATCGGCTCACTTGCATTTTCTGGCTAACAACTGAAATGTGGACTGATGCTAAACCCGTTTTTCAGGCGTCAAGGTTTGGTGAAATATACGTTATACAATTTTAAAGATGATAAACTATATCAGATGTTCTTAAAAATGTAAACGTCAGACATGACAACTTTGTAAACACGTAATAACTAATATTTTAAGATAGATAAATGTTTAGATATTTTGTGAAAACAAAGATATACTACAACATTTCAGGGGCCCATGCTGTCGAAGACCATAATTTCACACTGTGTTGTTTTAAAAGTAAAAGTAGATCAATTATAAAGACATGACAAAACTTAGTTCCAGTTGTGTGTGTTTCCCGAATCAAACCTGTTAGTCTGATGAATACCTAAAACATCTAAAACATGTGTTGGTGCAGACCATCTAAAATGGACTAAGACATGCCCCTTTCAAAGAATTCTTTCTACATGTGATCTCTGGTTTATTTACCAGTGTGATGTTTAGAGAAACAGAGAAAGGAAATAGTTCCTGTGGCATCCATGACTTTTAATGTCTAACTTTAAGTGTAATAGATGGGTTTGTATTAAGTGTAACAGTCAGAACAGAAATGGCAGGACTCATTTTCAAGTTGATTGAAAATTTTGTGTCTTTGTGACACTGGTAGACCAGAAAAAGCTCTAAAGTGCATCACAATCTCAGTTTAAACAGTCTCTTGACAATCATTTAATCATCTTGTACTACATTTTGTTCATGTTTTTGCCTGTTTACCAAACTCTGAGAATAGTCTTTATCTAAAAAACAATGAAAAAGATACACGGCTGGTGGGCCGGATCGATATTAAAAGTTTTCACAATAATTTAGAAGAGAGGATTACATATTTTCAAATTAGGTTCTTTGTTATTCTGATACATATTTCTGTTGTGGAAACATTTCCTGTATAAAAGAGTATGTCTATAACCTATTCAAGGGGGTTTAGTGCAATCTTATGGATCTTAAACGTAATCACATTACAACAAGGTCACATAGTCCCTCTAGTAAATCCACCAAAAGTGGAGAAAGCAGAAAATTCTTAGCACACAGTAGATGTTAATGCTTCTGACATAAAGGGAGTACACATAGGCCTACTCTTTAATGTCCAGTAGAAATGTTGAAACTAACGAGTACGACTAATAAAAATGTGAACATCATCATCAGCTATATGAACAAGAGCTCTAGATGTAGGGGCGATATTTTTATGCTGTAGTTATGCTGTAAAAATTCCTATGAACAGGCACTGTATGTTTGACCACAGTCAGAGAAAACTCTTCATCAGAAAACGGCAAAACAACATGTAAACAGATCAGTCGACTATCTCTGGTAAAAATAAATAAATAAATAAATAAAATAAAATAGAATATATTTACAAGTCACACATTGACAATTTTTGTCTTATGTGCTCATTACAGCTAAAATCCTGTTTTGCCAAATGCCATACACACTTTTGCATTTCATAATTCAGTGATTTTTTTAGTCAGTTTTGCTCCGTATGCAGAAGTTATGTTTGAATTTTTCTATTATATAACCATTACAAAAGTGAGAACATCGTAGTTCTCAAATGTGTCTGTATTACAACAAAAGCCCATCTAACAAATCTGGCAGAAGTGGAGAAACAGATGTTTAGCACATACACACATTGTAGATGCTTACGTACACCAGAGATGTTGCTTCATTTGAGTCAAAGAAGATGGCCATAGGAACTGATAACATTCTTTAATGTTGTTGTGTTTTGTCAAAATAATAAAAAAGTTCGGTCAAATGTTTAATACTTTTTCTTACATGAATAGGATGTGCTCACCCTGCTCTCTTTCCCACGCGAGAGTTAGCATGAACTTACAGGAGTCTTAAAACAAAAACGGCCAAACAAACAAAATGTGAATGGTTTCATCTGCTATCTGAACAAGATGACTTAATCTAGTGGATTAATAAAAAATACCATTTACAAATCAAACATAAATTTTTTTAACAATTGTATTCTGAATTTTATATGCATTGTAAACATTTGCTTTCTTGCTATACTCTCTTTCTTAGTGATTTGGTCACGTGAATACAGGAAAGGTTATGGATAAAATTTATCTCTACACAGGAGTGTGGAAACTTTAACATGCTCAAACTTAAACGAGTGTGCAGCTTTCAGTGGAACCGTTTGATTTGTATTGGTTGTAATAGTTTTAAGTGTAAAACAGCTAGACTTCATTTTTGTGTCGATACTTCATGTGATCACACTTTTTGGACAGACACAAAGTTGCACTAAAAGAAATATCTCGGAGAGAAAAACTGTAACTCAATTTCTTAATTTTCATTTATTCCTATTATGATGACACCACAAAAAGATCACCTAAAAACGTACAGTCCAACAAACAAATTGTGAACGGCCGTCCAAAATCTTGATATGGCTAAATCTTGAGGTGTAAGAAAAATGTCATTTACAAAACATTGTGATTCTTAGATGTGAAACACCCTTGACATAATCTGCTGGCATGCAAAAATAATCATAAATGTTTTAGTACAGCTATCTACACAAATAGTATGAGAACTGTATATTGTGTCACTTGCATAGAAAATTCATTACCAGTTTATCAGAGTCAAAAGGAAATGATGATAATATTTGAAACATCCTTAGCTTGTACATTTCTTTAATTTTGATAATCACAGCTGCTGGTGCAAAATTTTTTTTTAGTAAACCATTTAACGTTACATGATGCCTACAAAATAATCAAATAGTCAAAGTGTATGTTCTCTGTTCTAGGTAAGAACATTTACACCACGTGTTATAGGCCAGGTAAATAATTAGAAAATAGTATTTCTGTCGAATGAGAAAAGTTCAGTCATGCATTTAAGATGTAGAAATGATGTTTTTGCCAAACACATCCAAAGAGTTTTCTACTCGTGCGAAAAAAGCACTTGTGTGCATAAATGATCTAAAGAAACAACGCTGGTCATCAGGTTATTTAAACATTTTTTAAGACAATAGACAGTGTGCCTTGCTTTAGTGACACACAAAGTGTAATCATTTAAACATGTTTAAAATGGTAGGTGTAATTATTTTACTGAGTTTAAGCTAAATGTATATTTGTTCATTTACAGTACACATACTACAGGTTAGATTACTAAATTAAAACATTTCTTACATAACACAAAGTAAAAACAACAAATACGAATTTGCTCATAAATAAAATTTAGTTTACTCAGTTTTACTGTGTGTGTGTGTGTGTGTGTGTGTGTGTGTGTGTGTTTGTGTGGTTCAGGTATACCCCATGTTATGGGGAACAATGATGGCAATATCCAAAATCCTTGGGGATTGTTTTTGTCCCCGTGAGGAAACATGTTTATAAATCATACAGAATGAAGTGTTTTTGAAAATCTTAAAATGAAAGAAATTTTCTGTAAGGGGTAGGTTTAAGTGTAAGGTTGATGTATGGTGATGCAAAATACAATTTGTACAGTCTAAAAAAATGGAAAACCAATGTGTGTGTGTGTGTGTGTGTGTGTTAAGAGTTGGTTTTAAAATTAGCGTGAGATTTCAACTCCTTTTACACATCACATATTATGGATAGTATTTTCTTAACATTAAGGAATGCCTTTTTGATTTTATTAATTCCAGATAACATTCAATTATTTATCTCTTCAGCGACTTGGTTAGTTGATGATTTAGATAATGGTCTCTCTCACTCTTTGAAATTCTCACCTGGAAAGACACCAGACATCGTCCTCGTTTTCAAATGTGTTTGTAGACGGGGAGCATGTGGCCTGTCGGTGCCTAGGTATCAACACCATAAAGATTAAACAAACATTGATCCTGCCAAGACGTCTAAAACCCTCACTTTTGCACCGCCATTTTTTTTCCCCCAGGAAAAACCCAAACACCTCCCCACTGTCTTTAGGTGTGAACAACAGGACTTCACAGAAACCCCCCACAGCTCTGGTTACAGATACAACCATCATAAGAAACCCCCCACTGCTCTGGTAACAGATACAACCATCATATATTCAGTAATAAACACAACACAAGTCAAATCTGAGATCTCTTTGATCTTTTGATTTACACACCTCTGCCATGTCAATCAAGAGTCACAGGACCCAGTGGCATGGCAACCGCTTTGACTGACAGGCCTTATAGTCATAAATCAATCCAAACTGACCATGCACACTTCTGACTACCTGTCAATCTACACGGACTGTACGGCCATAAATCAGGCCATAAATCAGGGTAATAAATCATCAAGACTTGAGATAAAGTGTATGATAGGACTACTAATACCCATTCTCTCGAGAAAGAAACTCGTAATCTTGAACGCAAATGATGAAAATCTTGGACGTTTTTAGAATCACTTGGAAAAAAAGTGCCAGGGCAGAGCATATCCACAAACACATAGAAAATAACCAAAGGTTTTTATTTAGCACAGTGGCTAGATTAACAAATAATCAGTCGTCACCCAAACTAAATATTCCCTCACAGTTTAGTAGTGATGACTTTATGAATTTCTTCACTGATAAAATAGATAACATTAGAAATACCAAAACGCATGTAGAATCGACAGCGTTTTGTAATTCAGCTTCATTCATTGCACTCAAAGAAAAACAACTATAGGACATGAAGAGCTAAATAAACTCTGCAAGTATCACTGCATCTAAACCAACAACATGTTTATTAGATCCTGTACCCACTAAATTACTGAAAAAGTTATTACCCTTCAGCAGAAAAAACGCTTCCTGTGAGCGCTGCTGCAATCTTAGTCCCACCCCAAACGCTCTCATTGGTGGAGACCAGGGTTCTAAATTAACTTTTTTGATCACCAGCCAATGTGGCTGGTAACTTTCTAAAGTTACCAGCCAATCAGAATTTCTACTAGCCATTTTTTTTTTCCGGTAAAAATAAAAAAATATGAGTCCCACTAAATGCATTTGATCATTTTATTAACATTGTTGGCATGAAAAACATCAGTTTATAATCCGTACTCACGAATTCATAAACTGTTACCTTGGTTTAACAAATTGTGCCCACGAATTTCCAATCCGTGCGCTCAGTTTTTGTAAACTGTACCCTCGGTTTTTGAATCCGTACCCACAAATTCATAATCCGTACGCACACTTTCGCAATACGTTCCCACCAATCTGTAAACCGTACTCACGGATTCATGCAGCAAGCTCCTGTTAACATGCAGTTTTATTGACTATTATTATGTGGAATAGGTTTATTAATAATAAAGGAATAATCTTTTAATAGCAACTGATTATTATTGTACAATAAACCTGGCATTGTGACTAACTCTGGAGTAATTTTTTCCTGTTTTTTTCCTGTTCCTGTTGTTAATTGTTTTGGATAAAAGATTCTTATGCATAACCTGTATAATAATATATAATAATGATAAAAATAAAAATCAAGTTATTTTTATCATTTTAATTTGTAGGCTAAATAAATGAGTACAAGAAAAGAATTCATGAATTGCTTTATTTTTAAATAAACTTTGACAGTTTTGTAAATGCTTGTCTACAATTCTTTCTTAACATGCATGAAGACTTATTTTTCTGATTTTATTATACTAAGCTCCATCCACCCCACCTGCCGGAGTTAGATGCATGTTTCACTGTTAATGTTATTAATAAATAATGAGGCCGAAAATAACATTGCATTCAGTTAGAGAGAAAAGGAATGAAAACATAACCGGCATATTATTTGTTTTGTATTGCTTTTTACCCTTATTTTCTTTTTAGCGTTTTTTTTTTTTTTTTTGGTCATAAAACACAGGCGGCTGTGTCTTATCCTATTGGTGATTAATGTAATAATCACTATTAAAATAAACACGAAAAAGAAGACTATTTGTGAATGCTGATCGTGCACTCATTGTATACTATGAAAAATAATGTTTAATAAACAGAAATGAATCTGCCGGTGGGGGCGGAGCTACAAATGCGTGTCAGTTTACAAATACAAATCCGAGGGAACGGATTGTGAAAGTGTGCGCACGGATTATGAATTCGTGGGTACAGTTTCAAAAACCGAGGGTACGGTTTACAAAATCTGAGCGCACGGATTGGGAATTCGTGGGCACGGTTTGTTAATCCGTGGGTACAATTTGTTAAACCGAGGGAACAGTTTATGAATTTGTGAGTACGGTTTATAAACTTAGGGGACGGATTGCAAAACCGTCATCACGGATTGATTTTTTTTTCTCCTACAGGTGACGTGCGGGGCTCTCCGTAATATCCTCATCCCCTGCCTAGTTCCTCTTTTCGCCCCCAGAAATCTGTCCCAACCACCGCCACATTTAGTTTAATCTTAATTTTTTTTTCTTTAATAGCTAACTCCCTCCTCTTTCAGTCTATGCTCCCTGCTCTGGCTCCATTCATTCTTCTTCCTTGTGTTTTCTGATGGACGCTATTCGTTTCCATGTTTTTTCGCGCTGGTTTCACTGCAAACTGCGTGCAGCCAATGAGCATATGAAACGTCATCACATAGCATTACAGCACAGTGTTCGTGGGAAATGTAGGAAGTGCTGCCAGGGGGATAAATGACCGAGAACAGAGCCTCATGTCATGCATCACCAGCCAAACTGGCTAGTAAGTTTTAATTAACACCCGCCAAAATGAATTTTAACCCGCATTTGGCGGGTTGGCGGGTGTTAATTTAGAACCCTGGTGGAGACGTGTGATGAAACCCACCCAAGCCAGTACTGATCAATATCCCACCACTCCTGTAACTCATGGTTCATCTGTATGTGTATTCAGAGCCAGTAAACAACGGGGCTTTCAAATAATAATAATAATAATAATAATAATAATAATAATAATAATAAAAGAACACTGCGTTAAAGTGCGCTAAAATAATTGCCGGCATTAATTAATGCATTAATAACGTGTTAAATTGCCAAGCCCTAATTCCTATACATTCTATATTTGTTTCATTACATAATTTAGATCCTTTTATTATTATGTTTTATTATTATTATAAAATGTAAAAATCCTAGTAACAACAAACGGGTGTAACATTTAACTGATGCTGAAGATATTTTAATTGTTATTTTATTTTAAAAAAATTGAGAAGGGCTTGCTTATATTTTTAATCCAATTTTAGCCAGATGATGGATGTGTCACATTCAGGTTTGTGTAATTCCATAGTCTTAAACTGAATTGTGGGACAAGCACAACAGTGGTATAGAAAAGTTTTTGAGAAATACAAGTTCTCTCTTTTGATCCTGATTTTCTTACAAATAAATAGAAATACACTTAATTCAATAGAAACTGATCATTACATTTCTCATTAAATTCACTCACAGTATCCAGACGAGGCTCTTGTGCAGTTCTGGGTCCACCGTCTCAAGGTCACAAAGCTGGATGGGCTTCGCCAGGAGCTGCTTGTAGAAGGGTAAGGTGAAGCCTCCATTGATGTAGTGCCCGTGGAAAACAGCCAGACCCATAATCCGCCCAACAAAGTGGAAGTAAGACAAGTGGTCCTGAAAAACAACAGCAGAGGGCGTGAGAGGAAGTTTAATGAGACCCTGCCGCAGCAGAGAACGGCTTGGTGAACCTTTTAAAGCACACATGATGACCATATGTTGTGAGGTCCAGGAAGCACAGCCTATGCTAAATTTCTTCATAACATACTGATTTACTGGGTCTTGTTTAGAAGAGAAATCCCAAGCACAGGTCGCTGCATGACTTACAGGGTTGATGGATGAGTCCGGGTTGATCTGTAGTGTGTAGATGTTATCAGTCGAGTACTGAAACAGGCCGTAGTATGGATTCAGCATCTCATGGCAGAGGAGATACAACCATTCCCTGGAACAGGACAGGAATTCAGATAGAACTCATATCTGAGTCTTTGCTGGCTGCAGTTCAGTCTAAACTCTGTGCTCAACAGGGGAACACCTGCAATTTCATGAACACCATACCCTGCATGCTGATAAGCCTGGCTGAGATTCAGCCTAAACTGCTGAAATTATAAAGTCAAGTCTGGCGTATGAAACGAGATGGGGGAATAATGAGGCACAGGGGAAATTCATTAATGAGAACCTTTCGCATAAAACAGATTCATATGCTACCTAGCAACTCCACCGTAATCCAGCCCCTCCTCTCCTCTGAACTTCACCATCAGCCGCTTCTTCAGGTCTTTGGGTCTCATCTTCATGATCTGTCTATAAGACTCCTATCGCACAGATAGAACAGAATGAGACATATTTTTGAGTCGGGTGTGAGGTCAATATGATTTTATTACAAAAATGTATACTTTTTGAACAAAGGTACATAAAAAATTATCAAAAGTGCCAGTAAAGACATTTATAATGTTATAGAAATTTGATCTTTCTATTCATAAAAAAAAAGATGATGTAATGCAGTTTCTACAAAAACATTAAGAAACACAAGTGTTTTAATATAAAAAATATTAATATATTAATAAATCAGCATATTAGAATAATATAAATGATAATCATGTGATACTACAGGCAAAAAATTCAGCTTTATCAGTGAATTTGAAAAACACTCAAAAAGAAAAGAGGGTAACACTTATTTATTTTATTTTACTGTATTTTTGATCAAATGTATGTAGCCTTTGTGAAAATAAGAGAACGACTGATAATAACATCCAAATGTTGGAAACCAAGAAGCAAGCATCAGTGTGCAAACCTAATCGTGATGCATCCCTAGTCACTTCCAAATGACAAAAACAGTTCCACAGTGCTGTTGGAACTAAATTATGCATGCACTACATGACTGGCATTATTCAGCTGTGTGACTGCGAGTACCTCAAAGATCTCCTCACGGGACACTTCTATGCGGCAGTGGCCGGCTTGAGGCTGCTGCAGGGAGAGCTCATGGCGGAGAACTTTCAGTTTCTGGACCAGATCTCTCTCATAGCGCACTGGTAACTCGCCATCACCTTCCTCCATGCCAACTTCCATCTGAACAGGCAGAGCCTGACTTGACTCCTTCACCTGAGAGTGTTGGCTGCTCATCACATGCAAAACACACACAGATGTCACGTGTACCAATACATCAAAACACTGATAGCAGTTTATCAAGCCACTGGACCATGATATTTACATGCATCATTTGGGTTACACTCCCACTAGGGACGATTAGGAATTAAATAAATGTTAAGAATTAATTTAATACACCCTTATAAGAGCAAGCAATTATCATTACTAGCAACTTTAATTACATAAGGATGATTTATTCATTGTGGTGAATAATTTACAGGATAATTTAAGAGCTGGGATGAGCAATCAGATGTTCTGAGCAGAGCCGATGTGAAAGATGTTTTACCTCATGATGTGGTGTAACCTGGGGTCGGTGAATTGCGTGGTTCTATTATTGTGGTCAACAAAATAAATTCGTCCTGACACAGTGCTCCTGATCTCCCAGCCGGGCGGCAGAGGGCCCAGCTCCTCACAACTCACGCTGTTCAAATCCCTGAAGGAGCAAGCGCACCCATCACACCCGGTGCTCAACACATATAATGGTGCCCCAAAACTATGCAGAGTGGGAAATTAACTTTTTTTTTCTCCATCCACCAGCCACAATATCAGGTGAGTGCCCTATTTTAACAGACATTCATATTTTACTAACCATTAATATTTTTGTTAATTTCAAAAGAGTGGGTAAGTTTTTTTTAGATTTGAAATGAAATATCTCATGTTTAATATTATGAAAGATTACAACATTTTAAAACAAATGTTTTCATATAAATATATTTTCAAATGTTATTTATTCAGTTGGTGGCAAAGCTGATTTTCAGCAGCCATCACTTCAGTCTACATTGTCACATGATCCTTCAGAAATCATTAAGAAACATCTCTTACTATTATCTATGTTTAAGAGTTGCGCTGATTAATATTTTCATGGAAACCATGATACTTTTTTTTTCCAGGATTCTTTGAAAGATCTAAAAAATTTTTAAAAACAGATCTTTTGAAACATTTTACTGTCACTTCTGATCAATTTAATGCTGAATAAAAGTATATTTTCTCCATGCACGTAGAGCTAGTATTTATCTCCCAAATAAAAGAAAAAGCAGACCAGGAGCATTATAAAAGACACCCACCAAGTGGAACGACTTGCCTTAAAGAGATGTTGGCGAAACTGAAGATGAAAACAAATAGTGAACTTCAAAACATGCTCACATGTGTGTGTTGAATGTACAAGCATGTTATTTGACCAATTTTAGGAGGTCACATGCAATAGTGACTGTAAAGGCAAAACAACCTGCCACTGCACAAAAAGTGATCACATTTCTCTGGTGGCATGTGTTGATTTCCCACCCTGCTGTTCTCACTATGGGCTTCTTTTTGCACCCCTTTCCTCATGCTTCTTAGGTCATTATCATGATGATGAGCAAATTATTAAGTTTCACAATGTCAACAGTAGCAGCAATTAAGTGGGACTGCTGGATATCAAGTTAGCTGATTGTGGACATTAAAGAGCTACGATTAGAGTGATATCACAAAAGCAGCAAGGAGCAATCAAACTGGGGCAATCGTTATTTCAGCAAAGGTGGGTGGTGATTAAACCTACCGGGGTATTCTGGGATCATGCCAGGTGCTCACGCCAGTCTGTGTGTGCAGAAAATAGACTTGGCCCTGCACGGTGGTCCTTTGCTCTGCATTAGAAAAGAGAAGAGACACGTCAAGAGTAAATGAGCCACAGCTAAACCAGACGCCAGTTTACACGTAACCTGAACGAGCACCAGGGCTACTGCAACAGGACGCTGAACTTCCAGTTCTCAGACGGCACACAGCTAGTGTGGCATATCATATGTGTCTGAGATTTAATTACACTGGTGCCATCCACTGGTCATGGCACCACAACACCAACAGGGTCAGGCATGGTTACACTCCAATGAGGGGCTTTACCACAGCCAATCCACCTGTCTAATGCGAGCCGCAGTGCCAAAGTGAATAGACTCCTTTCAGAGCTCAGTCTCTCCAGTTCAATGACCTTCAGTAGCCTCTACCCTGATCGCTAAGCTGTATTAGTCTCAATGGACTCCAGCTTTACTGTGGGTAAAAGATCATGTATACGTACTGGTGATGTGTAAAAAGACAGATTTATAGTAAAATATTTATATAAACCTTTTATTGCTCATAACTGACAAGCCCTCAGAAAGGAACAGTGAAAATTGCTCGCACCAGGCAATTTGAAGTATGCTGAAAAAAGTGAATTTGTCATAAAAGCAGTGCTCTGATGTCAGTACCAGTTTGTGTTTTTAAATCACAGACACTAAATAATAAGCTAAAACAATCAGATCGGGTTCATTTTTACTACTCCGCTATTTCTAATGCTCTATCTTACCATAGCCCTCAGGGAGGTCAGGGGATTGGTGTCCATGTGGTCTGTTTTGGGGGGTGTGTGCATGCCCTCTAGAATCTTGGTTTCTGATGCGTTGTGCTTGGAGCCGTTGCTCCTGATTGGGCGACTCAAGTGCACGGCAGTTGCCCCCGCCAGCGGCTCCTGTAGGATCGGTGTATGGCATGGGCTCCTCCATGAAGCAGCTGAGAGGCCGCCCGGGCCCCGAGTCTTCAAAGACAGGCCTGAAACATACACATTCAGAGCAGGTGTTAAGACACAAACAGTCACACCAACATTTCAGTGGGTCTGGGTATTGATGTAATGAACTGTGAATCTAACAGGTCTTTTGGAAGCTCAAATAAAGTGCTTTATCTGGGCAGGTAGCCAGTCTGTGCTGAAAAAAAAAAAAAAAGTGCATCCTCGGAGACAAAAAATTGACTCACCCTTCATTCTCTACCAGTCCTCTACAGTCGACCACAGGCCCTCCACTGCCAATTCTGTCTCTGGTCTGCAGACTCA
This sequence comes from Carassius auratus, assembly GCF_003368295.1. NCBI lineage: Eukaryota > Metazoa > Chordata > Actinopteri > Cypriniformes > Cyprinidae > Carassius > Carassius auratus. Next base: position 5,185 of record NW_020527651.1, on the reverse strand, counting down.
CTACAAAAATAAAGAATATGGTTAAAGAAAAGTCATTTAGTTCAAAGAATGATTCAGCATTCATTAGTTTGATAGTAGACATTTGAATTTAGAGAAAATTACAAAAGAAAACAAACAAATAATGCTTTTCTCAGAACTAACTTCACTTTAATGAGCCAAATTGCGTCTTAACTGTTCTGAATGAAAAAAAACTCCACTTGTTACAATAAACACTACATTTTTGTTATCTAGTGCAAATACATACTTATTTTAAAAGTGTCACCAAAGCGGCTAAATACATATTGGGCCAATTTATCTGAAAAATTCTGTAAAAGTTCTACTGCAGTGTTTAATACGTACCAACGATTTGTCCACGAACAGCATCACTGTCAGATGGGTTCAGCTTGCACAAGTCTAAACGCTGGTCTGATGGTGTGATAGATAAATGACGAGATGTCATTAAACTAGGCCATCAAACTTTTACAGACTACAGGTACACAGCTTTACACAAATTTAATGAAGACATGAAACGACTGTGATATGGCACAATGAAGAGATTACGGTAAGCTATACAAGTATCCCACTCACAGCCTGTGTCTTTTAGTCTGCTGATGGCGTTGGACAGGAGCCGCACACAGCCTAAGAAACCCGCACCCTGCTTCTTATGGATCTTCTTGTGGTTCCATACGCTGATGGTGATGGAATCGGTCTTCCCAATATAACTGCGGAAAGACTCTCTTTAGCAACTTCCTCCTTTTAAAAACACTAGCTAATAATGTTTCCATTATTTTAAAGCTAAATTAACACATCTACACATAAATCACATAATTAAAACATAATGAATACTACTGAGAACAGAACAGAAAATGTATCCGTCAGTAACTTTATGGAGGAATTTGCTCACAGGTCGTAATGCTGATTCCACTTGGGGTCCAATGTGCTTTTGACCGTGTCTGTAGAGTGGCATTGACCCGAGCCATCCACCACCACTTTGGCGAAAGGATCAGGCAACCCTGCAGCAGAACGACAGTGTGGCAGGAAGACAAATAAACAACAGAGGACAGTTACAATCTGGACAGCTAAGCAGCTTCCACAATGACAGCTGCTAAAATGTAGATAGACTGCAAATATTTGGATGGCTTTACAGATCCCCAGACCAAAAAGAATGACCATGGAGCAACATGACTTTCAGTTGCCAAATTACAGAATCGCTTACACACAGTCTCTGAAAGTCATTTTACATGCACTTTTTTTAAATTAGTTATATACACTAGGATTTGTTAGTTTTTTTTATTTTAAATTTGTGTTCCTCCTTGATTCTGTCAATTTAGTGATCCTGGCTGTATTTGTACCACATAAATATCACTGTTCTGTAAAGGCTGGAATACACTATATTACTTCTGAACAGATTTTAAAACACTAGACATTATGAGTGTGCGATAAGATGATTTTTGATTGTGGATGATAAAATGTCTCCACAGTCTGCTTTTGAAGAAGTATCGTAATATCGAGCTACAGAGCACATTCTAATCAACTGCATTTCTGTCGTCTCAGTCTCAATATTACGTTACTGTAGAATGCCACATACATTCACATCAGTGTTAACTCAGCGGTAGAGTTACTCTCATGGGATACTGCACTTACTCGCAATTACAAAAGTACATTTTTGGATGTGCTTTAAAGCCTTGCCAGTTTAATATCTTATTTACGTGTTGTTCTGATGTGCGCTTTTTCTGAGTGCATACTCCCGAAGTGTGCGCACTAAAAAGCCTGTCAAACAGCACCCGATTACTGAACTAATTAAAGTCTAAAATAAAAGTAAACTGTTAAGAAAAAAATGGATGCATGTCTGTATATAAGATGCATGCAGCTCTTAAAGGGACAGTATTAAACATGCAGCCGACTGTCAATAAAGGGTCATGAAACCCCAGACAATTTTTTCTGACATTTAAGCAGGGGCTAACATTGCCATAGAAGACAAATTTTAGCATCCGATAATTTTAACTGTTGGAGAAAACTTGATTATTGTAAGCTTTTTTGCGCCATTTTCATTTTCTGGGTTTAAAATCGACATCCTGTTGACGTCATAATTCGATGACGTGTCGTTGTCTATTAAATTATTCATGATACTGTGCGTTCTTATCCTATGAGAAGACGCTTCGCTTAATTATTCACAACAGCATGTGTTGACTTGCTATGACAGACGCTTCAGACTGTGAGCAGTGTTGCCAAAATTTGGACAGCTTTTTGATACAACTGGTAAGTGTTTCAGTATTTCAGTTGTTTCAGTGTCTGCACTTGTAAGGTGGGAAATTCCTTCAAATATTTTAACATTTTAAGTCGCTCGGGACAAATTACGGAATGTATCATTTGCAAATGCTTTTGAGTCTACAATTTAAACTGAGAAACCACTTTCTGTGAGCTCACACATAAAGTGTGCGTACATAGAGCCGCATCTGAGAGAGAATGACTACAGAAAAAAAGTTGTGTTGTGCATTATTGCGCATAAATGGCCAGATACATATAAAATTGTCAAAATGCCGTCTTGATGAGTATTCACATAAACAGTCGATTTATACTAAACATTGTCAGTATATAGGCTATTAAGTGAATGTAAAAAGATGAGAAACAAAACTTGTATAACAGTTAGATGTGTGCATGAGGTCTTAAAGAGATGGCAACCAGTGTTATTTTACATTTAAATAGATCATTCAGTTTGTTATTGTATTTGTTTGTGCCATTGCTTGTCATTTATCTATTCTTTTTTTATTACTGACTGTTTACTTGTCTTTTTAAGTTCAAATTAATTCTATTCAGAGTTTGAAATCAAAGTTCTTTTTAGGTATGTTGATATAATATCAACAACATAAATTGAAAAACAAATACACTGGGGTGACTGGAGGAAATTGCATTTCTATCTGAAAATATTAAATTAGCTTCACTGTACTAAAGAGTGTCCTTTAGACTTTTTCTGAATGCTTCAGGTTGCTTCAGTAAGCTTGAGTTTTTGATGAGCTGAGACATAACAGGAAATCTATTTGTGTATGTGTGCAAGACAAGTGTGTGATACAGAAATGTTGTTTTAGTTTCTTAGACGCCCTGGCTACTTCGAAAATGATTTGCATTAAATTCTTAGAAACTCACCAGGAGGACATAGTGAGACACCTTAAATGGAAATATATTTTGAAAATGCATTATCATTGGATGCGATCAAAGCATCCGCATTTGATGAAGGTGTAAAATGTTGAGTTTGGGTGTTTCCTCTGTCACAATTTGTAGTCAACTTGGATGACTATGACTGTCAAACTTTTCTTGCAGGAAAATATTCAAAAGACTTTTGTCTCAGTCCTTTAATTGAAATTGCTACAACAGTGACAAAACATTTATGTTGGATGATTGTAGTTTAAAAATGTCATTGTGAGACCGCTTACATTAACCAAGAGAAATGGTCCATGGATGGAAGGAGATTGTTTGTTTTTGCTTTGTTATAAGAGTTAGGCACAAAAGCGATTCATTCACTTAGTGAGTATAACTGTTTTTACAGCTCCATGACACAATCCATCAAAAGGCTTATATAAACGACGCAGAATAAGCCTTAAAAGTTATCAGAGGTGCAACAGTGCATTCATATATATGGTTTATGATGCAGAGTGCAAATGGTTTTAACTTGAAGGGAGTGAAATGAAACTGTCTGAACTGGAAGTTGTCTGTGTTTTCTGTTTCCCTTCTTCCACCTCTGCTCCTCACCACACCCACTTTTTTTTCTCAACTGTGGTGAGAACTAACCAGCGCTGAAACAGGGGGTTTCATGACCCTTTAAAGGGATAGTTCACCCTAAAATTGAATTGCTGTCATTATTCACTCACTCACATGTTGTCCCAAACCTGTATTAATTTCTTTATTTTGCTGAACACAAAAGAAGATATTTTGAAGAATGTGGGTAACCAAACAGTTGCTGGTCCACAATGAATTTGATAGTAGGAAATAAGCCAAAAGGGGCCAAGCAAATGTTTGGTTTTCAGTGTTCTTCAAAGCATTTATGTTCGTCAGAAGAAAGAAACTTCAGGTTTAAAACTACTTTTGAGGTGAGTAAATGATGGGAATAACAATAAAACACTATGTCCAAATTGACAGACAGATTGACAATTTTATTTTGGGTAATCTACCTCTTTAAATGTTAATAATACAACAAAACCACAAAAGAGAAAAAAAAATAACTACCTACTGTTGACTAAAAACTTTTTTTTTTAACAGTTGCTTTAACAGGAGTCTATATAGTGTTTTATGTTTATATTTGTTCATTCAATTTCTAGAATGGCTCCTGCTAAAATACACCTATTGTACCTGAAAATAAAACACAGTTTTATTTGTATATTATGTGTAGCTGTGTATCGTTTGATCTTATTTTTTAAATAACACCGATAAAATAATGCCAAAAGTTTTTTATCTTCGCCCACTTTTGGCCTTAAATACCATATTTTCAGGACTATAAGTCACACTTTTTTCAATAGTTTGGCTGGTCCTGCGACTTATAGTCAGGTGTGACTTCTCAAAATTAATTTGACATGAACCGAGAGAAACATTACCGTCTCCAGCAGCGAGAGGGTGCTCTATTCTCCTCGGTGCTCCTGTAGTCTACCCCTGAAAACAGAGCGCCCTCTCGCGAGCTGTAGACGGTAATGTTTCTCTTGGTTCTTGGTTCTAAATAAATGCGACTTATAGTCCAGTGCGACTTATGTGTTTTTTTCTCATCATGACGTAGTTTCGGACTGATGCGACTTATACTTAGGTGTGACTTATAGAAAGGACAGTCTCATGCTCTGTGGACCGTTCATTTGGTGGCTCGAAACAATAAAGAGCGAATACCGCTGAAAATATTACTGTTAAATACATGCTGCATCTGTTGTAAGGCATTAATGCTAATAATTTAACGTATAATTATCAGGGACAACTGGTCTTGTTTTGGCTTGTCTTCGTCACACATTCTCATGTGGTCTTTTGTTATACGAGAGAGCATAATGGACATGGCACAGAAACTAGATCTATGAATGACGCACACCAGGCATTTGAATAATATGTGGAACACACACTGATGAGGCCAGTGGGGCAAACAAGGCTGTCAGTCAGAGCAGCTGGGATGGAGAGCCTAGACTGCAGAACAGTGAAGTGTGCTCAATGCTGTAGTGGGTGGAATCTGATGAGGAGC